>NC_053027.1:395958901-396120892 GCF_003073215.2 Triticum urartu | reverse complement strand
AATGCTTGATACGTCTCCAACGTATCTATAATTTTTGATTGTTCCATGCTATATTATATTCTGTTTTAGACAATATTGGGCTTTATTATACACTTTTATGTTATTTTTGGGACTAACCTATTAACCGGAGGCCCGGCCCAGAATTGCTATTTTTTGCCTATTTCAGAGTTTCGCAGAAAAAGAATATCAAACGGAGTCCAAACGGAATGAAACCTTCAGGAACGTGATTTTCGAAACGAACGTGATCCAGAGGACTTGGACCATACATCAAGAAAGCAACCAGGAAGGCACGAGGTAGGGGGCGCGCCCCCCCCCCCCCCCCCAAGCATGCCCTCCACCCTCATGGGGCCCACGTTGCTCCACCGACGTACTTCTTCCTCCTATATATACCTACATACCCCGAAACTACCAGATACGGAGCCAAAACCCTAATTCCACCACTGTAGCCTTCTGTACCTGTGAGATCCCATCTTGGGGCCTTTTCCGGAGCTCCGCCGGAGGGGGCATCAATCACGGAGGGCTTCTACATCAACACCATAGCCTCTCCGATGATGTGTGAGTAGTTTACTTCAGACCTTCGGGGCCATAGTTATTATCTAGATGGCTTCTTCTCTCCTTTTGGATCTCAATACAGTGTTCTCCCCCTCTCTTGTGGAGATTTATTCGATGTAATCTTCTTTTGCGGTGTGTTTGTTGAGACCGATGAATTGTGGGTTTATGATCAAGTTTATCTATGAACAATATTTGAATCTTCTCTGAATTCTTTTATGTATGATTGGTTATTTTTGCAAGTCTCTTCGAATTATCAGTTTGGTTTTTCCTACTAGATTGATCTTTCTTGCAATCGGAGAAGTGCTTAGCTTTGGGTTCAATCTCGCAGTGTCCTTTCCCAGTGACAGCAGGGGCAGCAAGGCACGTATTTTATTGTTGCCATCGAGGATAACAAGATGGGGTTTATATCATATTGCATGAGTTTATCCCTCTACATCATGTCATCTTGCTTAAAGCGTTACTCTGTTCTTTTGAACTTAATACTCTAGATGCATGCTGGATAGCGGTCGATGTGTGGAGTAATAGTAGTAGATGCAGGCAGGAGTCGGTCTACTTATCTCGGACGTGATGCCTATATACATGATCATACCTAGATATTCTCACAACTTTTCTCAATTCTTTCAATTTCTCAACAGTAATTTGTTTACCCACCGTAATACTTATGCTCTCGAGAGAAGCCACTAGTGAAACCTATGGCCCCCGGGTCTATTTTCCATCATATTAATCTTCCATCAACAAGCTATTTCTTTTGCTGTTTTTATTTTGCTTTATTTACTTTGCATCTTTATCATAAAAATACCAAAAATATTATCTTATCATATCTATCAGATCTCACTTTCGTAAGTGACCGTGAAGGGATTGACAACCCCTTTATTGCGTTGGTTGCGAGGATTTTATCTGTTTGTGTAGGTGCGAGGGACTCGTGCGTGGCCTCCTACTGGATTGATACCTTGGTTCTCAAAAACTGAGGGGAATACTTACGCTAGTTGCTGCATCACCCTTTCCTCTTCAAGGGAAAACCAACGCAGTGCTCAAGATGTAATATTGAAGAGGATGATCTGCATCTCTTTTTTCTTTGTTCTTTTGCAAAGGCTGCTTGGTTTGCTCATCCATGGTACATCAGATCTGAGTTTTTAGTTGCAAATCATACTTCTGTTGCAGATATCATTATTGCCCTTTCTACCTCTAATCATCCGCATGCCACTATTCCTAATATTTTTACGTTCATGTGGTGCTTGTGGAAAGCTAGAAATGATGTTCTTTTTTGCAGGAAATTTTCACTACCTCATCAAGTGCAACATGCAGCACTAGCTATCTCTTCTCTGCAGGATTTTCATGAACAAAAATTGCAGGAAGTCAATCCTTCCTCTCCTACTCTTCATACAGGTTCTGAACAAATGGGACAGCCTCTTCAAGGATCAACTATAAAGTCTGATGCGATAATTTCAGGAACAAAAGTTTATTCTGATGCCTCATGGAAGAACAACAATATTCCAGGAAGAAATGATCTTCAAGCAACAGGAATTGGAATTTTCATTTTTGTTCCTGGAGATGACTTTGACACAAAAATCATGATACAGGCTTCTGCTAACTCTACACATTCCCCTCTTGTGGCTGAAGCCTTGGCCCTTCAATTTGCTGCCAAGGTGGCTTGCAGGTTACAACTCCATAATGTGTCATTCCTCACAGACAACCTTTCTTTGGCAAAGATGGTGGTTTCCTGTAATATTAAGGATAACTCTATAGCTTGGAGATGTCGACCTCAAATAAGTAGTTTCATGCAGGACTCTTCTAGTGAACTTGATGCTATCTATCACATTCCCAGAAATATCAATAGCATTGCCGACAACTGTGCTCACCGGGTTCTCAATTCAAGAATAGAACTAGTTTTTAATTGTACAAATTCAGCTCATTCTCCTTGTCCTTCTATGCTTTCTCTTCAAGTCTTTCAGATTAAAGGATTTGTAATACACGCTGTACTTTGCAAATGAGTTGAATGAAAATTGGCGCCTGAATGCGTCTTCCTTGTGTTAAAAAACACAGTGCTCAAGAGGTAGCAGACCCTTCGTGGGTGGAGCCCTCCGTGCACTCGTGCAGCCGTTACTCTTCGTGGCTTGAAGTCTCCATCAACGTGGACGTACGATAGCACCACCTATCGAAACCACAGCAAAAATTTCTGTGTGTCTATTGTGTTTGCCTTCTCCAAACCCTTCCTTTACCTTCGTATGCAATGTCTTACTTTCTGCTGCTATACTGTTAGAATTGCATGTGTAGGTTGATGTAACATCCCAAATTTTCAATTTGGAATCTTATACATAGATCATCCATGCATATCATATTTTATTGCATTTCGTTTCGCGAATCCTCGTAGTCCTAAGCAACTCAAGGACCCTCGGAGAGAGTTGGGGATTTCCCAGTTTTCATATTTGAGTTTTATCAAACATTGAAACGAGGATTTTTGGTTTTAATTATTTTTCTCTCCGACAATATTTCATATTAAAATACATGAGAGGAGATAATATGACTTCTCCAAAATAAATGAAATATTGGAGGAAAAATATTAAAATCAAATATTTGATTTTTATCCAGAGTTTATTGCTATTTTATTCGAATTAGAAAAATTGCACATTTTACAAAGTTGCATTTTAGGGCCAAGAAAATGTTCATCTTGTTCTAAATATTTTATTTAGACGGTGAAAATTTGTTTTGGCATTTTTAGAATTTTATTTTATTTTCTAGGATTTTTTTAGTTTCGGCGGAATTATTTTTTAAAAAAAGTTTTAGCGCCCGACTTGGCCGAAGCCCAGCCGTGCCGGCCCGCTCCCCCGCGCCGCCGTCTCCCTCCAGGAGACCGACGCCGCCGCTGCCTCGGACCAGGAGTCCGGCCAGGACTCCTCCTCCCCGCCGCCTTGCCCCTCCTCCAAGCCGCAACCCCCCACCCCTTAAATACCCCCCAACCCCGCCGCCACAACTACCCAACCCCGCCGCTGCAGCCCGCCCAACCGCAGCGCCGCCGCCGCCGCTTTTGCCGTGCCTCGCCGCCGCAGCCCGCCTCCGTGCGCCGCAGTCCCACCTCGCCGGAAGTAACGCCGCCGGTTTTTTTAAACCAATCCAGTTTTTTCTTAGAAACCCTAGTCCGTTTTTTTAGATCGGTTCACCGATTTTTCTCGGTTTAGTTACTTTGCGGATGTTCGTTCGTACGTTCGTTTTAACGAATGGTGTTCTCTCATTAGCCGCAGACAATGAACGTTCATTCGTTAGCCTGTTCGTCAGTTTTCTTTTTCTCGGATTTTCCGGGATTATTTTCAATCGCGATTCCTGATCCGATTTTTGTTTTAGTTTATCTTTTCGCTCGTTTGTCCGAATAAGGCGATTCAAGCGCCTAGATCTTCGTCTTGAAACCCTCTTTCCGTTTAACCAACTTGAACAATCTTTTGCTACTGTAAAATTTGACCTTAGTCCAGATTAGTAAACGGATCTTATTTCTTTCGCCGTTTGAGTTTCGTTGCTCCGTTTGATTTGATTCTTTTCGCAAACTGGAGTTCTTAAGTTGAACTTTCTAGTTAGATCTTCTTATTTGGGATTTACCCGTGCTTCTTTGCTTGATTGCTTATGTACGCTTTTGTTTGTTTGTGATAGAACACCCGGAGTGTGAAGCGTGCTACTACGAATCCCTAGGTTTTGCGGATCATCAGCAAGGCAAGTAACACTTTGATCATACCCCTTTACCACCCAGTTTTTATGCATTAGTTCCAATCCTCAAACATTGCATGGTTAGGATGTGATTAACATGTGGGTTTGGAAGTAGTTGATGAGGTAGAACCTATTGCCCTGTTATATTCAAACCCTTGGGAGTTACTTCTACGTATTGCTTATATTGCGATGCTATGCTCGTAGACGTGGTGGGTGAGTGAAATCCATGACAGATGTGAGATTGTTAATTAATGGTTCAACTTAAGGTGGCAACTTGAATACACATCTGGGTGGATTGTTTGTTCGGCACCTAGGGAATCCAGTGTTGTCCTAGGATATCCCGGAGTACCCGTGTGATAATCCTATGGTCCGCCACCCAGGCTCAAAGGGAACTGGGATATTTTCCTGCAAGAAACTTCCGTGTGCAGCCACAAGCTATTATGGGCTCTAGCATAGTTGAGTAAGTTGCGTGAAGCTTCCGAAGAGGTGGATCAGTAGGTAGCAGGATGTAGGTTGGTATGGTCTGCCCGGAGTAAGGAGTTAATGCTTCTGAAAGACTGTGTCTCGGTCATCCGTTTCTCAAACACCTTGTAGTGCGAGAAATCCAATGGAGGAGATCGAGTCTTGTGGGGAAAAGTGTGCAAACCTCTGCAGAGTGTATAAACTAATCATGGTTAGCCATGTCCCAGGTAATGGACATCTTGAGTATCTAGTACTTGGAGTATCATAAGTATCTCGTCACTCTAAACTAATATTGTTGGGTTGTTAATTACTTTAATTGGGATTGAGTTGGAGGAACCTTCTCAATGATGTTTCAACTACCATGATAGTTAAATAAAATCTATTCCTTTGTTGTAGGGAAAATTGGCTTTTCGCAAAAACTATAACCATAGAGCTTTCCACCAGCCAAATATGCATGTAGTGATAGCATTATTCTGTTCTTGCTCTACTGTGTTATCTTGCCAGCATATTCCATGTGCTGACCCATTTTCAGGCTGCAACGTATTATGTTGCAGACTTTTCAGACGAGGAGTAAGGTTCGTTAGGTCATTGCCGTGTAGCTCAGCTATGCCGTTGGAGTTGATGGACTCACTTTATCTTCCAAGCCTTCCGTTGTTATCGTATTAGATGGCCTTAAGCCATATTTATTGTAATAAGTTCTCTTTTGAGACATTCGATGTAATAAGCGTGTGATTGCTACTCTGTTATAAATCCTCGAGTACTGTGTGTGTTAGCATTACCGATCCAGTGATGACACTGAAGCACGGAGACTTGGCCGTTTGAGGTCGGTTCGCTACAAGATGGTATCAGAGCACACGCTGAGTGTAGGACACGACCACTAAGCTAAAGCCCTAGATCACTATTCTCTTCTCATTTCTGACTCCTCTCCATTTTCTACTCTTTAGGATGGCGGACACAAGGAACAAGTTTGCACAACCAGATGAAGAAGCACCTTTTGGACGACACTTGAAGGAAGTCACTAGGTACCTGAACATTGGAATACCAAGCTTCACCGGGACTTACAACGCCACATTACCAGAAGAGGAGCGATGGATGATTCAAGTTCAAGTTCCAGAAAGGACATTCACGCCAGTCACTAAACCCATAGAGTTTTCCTTCGACGCACCAACCTGGAGTCTAGGAAAGAGTATGGCAGCTCACATCACCATGGGACGCATTGGAGAAGTTTATCATAAGGAGCTTAAGGATACTATCTATCAGATTTGTGGGCACCGAGATGAGCAATGGGAGATGATCAGCACTAGGAAGGATAGATCAATTGCATCTTTCATCCAGGAGTTAAACCAACATATTCGTCGCTAGGAGAACCAAATGTGCACAGGAATGATAGATCTGAATAAGGCAATGACTAGGATCATGGAATTGGAGGAAGAACTCAAGGCTACTCGTGAAGATTATGAGGAGGAAATCGTCGTACTAGTGGAGAAGAATGACGATCTAGAAAGGAAGCTAGGAGTACTCATGGGAGACCCCGCACCAAGAGGAGAAGACGAAGAACCCAAGGAGATTCGCTTGGAGGACTACATTATCATCGACGACACCGACTCAGACCCCAACAATAGCGATGATGACTATGAAGACGAAGCTGGAGCAGACATCATGGAGTCTTCAACCGAAGAATATTTTTAGTAGACCACCACATCAGTAGTAGTATTCCACCATGTAAATAGTATAGTCCAAGCACTTTTGTAACGATAGTTAGATCGATTGTATGCCCTTGCTTGATTGATTGAGTGAAATGTTTGTGTTTGTCTCATGTGCATATGGGTAGTGTTTTTCTCATTAGACCTCATTCTATTCTAATCTCTCCCCTCTAAACCCATCAGATGCCTCCGAGACGTGACCTCGGATTTACCTTCCCACCGGAGCTCACTCAGTTAATCCAGCAGCAGAATACCCTGATGCAGTTGTTAGTTCAGAACCAAGGCAACAATAATAACAACAACAACAATCCACCGCCATCGCCACCAGTTGACAACTTAGCCCGTTTCCTGAGGTTGAAGTCGCCGGTGTTTTCCAGTAGAACCAAGCCCATAGTAGCAGATGATTGGCTCCGCGGGATTGGAAGGGAGTTAATCACTACAGGATGTACCGATGCTGAGAAGGTGCGTTTTGCCGCACATCGGTTGGATGGACCAGCAGCCTCATGGTGGGAGAATTACATAGTCACCTACCCTATAGCCACTGTTACATGGGATCAGTTTCAGCAAGCTTTCCGTACAGCCCATGTCTCAACTGGAGCTATGAGTATGAAGAAGCGTGAGTTTCGCAATTTACGCCAGGGGAACCGTACTGTGGCTCAGTACGCGGATGAGTTTAGCAAGTTATCGCTATGCCCTGATGATGTGGCCACAGATGCCGCAAAGCAGGAGAAGTTTATGGAAGGGCTGAATGATGAGATGAGCATGCAGTTGATGGTGGCAACATTCAACAACTACCAGGAGTTGGTAGATAAGGCTCTTATGATTGAAGGGAAGCAACAGCAAATTGAGAGCCGTAAGAGGATGTATGGACAAGGAAGGTATAATTCTGGAGCTCAACAGAAGCCTCGCCTAACCCCGAACTCAGGAGGACTTGTTCATAACCATGGAGGCCACACCCACAATGGAGGAAGTAACCATAATCATACTGGCCCAAGGAATGGGAATGGGAATGGAGCAAGCAACAATCAGAACCGTTCCAATCCAGCCACTCCCGCGAAGAGAGACCTAAGCCACGTTACATGTTTCAAGTGTGGGAATACTGGACACTATGCCATAGAGTGCCCTGAAGCGAAGAATGGAAATGGCAATGGGAGCGCAGGAAAGAAGCCCAATCCATTCAACAAAGGACAAGTGAACCACGTCAATGTGGAGGAGGTTGAAAAACAGCCAGACACGATTATTGGTAAGTTTTTGGTTAAGTCTTTTACCGCCCGTGTTCTTTTTGATACTGGTGCATCGCATTCATACATATCAAGGGAATTCGTGGATAAGTTTAAACTACCGACCCAAACCCTTAGGACCCATCTGTTAGTGATTTCACCTAGAGCAGTATATGGCTAGTCGATGGTGCGACCAGATACCCCTAACCATTGGTAGCCATGTTTTTCCGTCCGACCTAATAATCTTGGAGTCACAAGGATTGGATGTGATATTAGGCATGGACTGGATGTCAAAGTATGGAGGAAGCATTGACTGTGTTAGTAAGTCAATTTGTCTCACCACCCCTGAGGGAAAAAGGATCAAGTATGTATCTAGGCATGCGCCAAGAAGTAGCCAAGTGAATACCCTCACGGGAGTTGTTCAGGAGGAAGTGCCTGTAGTGAAGGATTAGCCGGATGTTTTTCCAGAAGAGTTACCAGGCATGCCACCGGATCGAGACATTGAGTTTTTGATAGAGCTATTGCCAGGCACCAGGCCTATATCGAAGAGACCATACCGGATGCCCGCAAATGATCTGGAGGAGATTAAGAAACAGATCAAGGAGTTATTGGAGAAAGGTTACATTCGACGGAGCTCATCACCATGGGGAGCCCCAGTTCTTTTGGTCGAGAAGAAGGATAAGTCTCTAAGAATGGTTGTTGATTATCGTGCGCTAAATGAGGTGACGATCAAGAACAAATACCCACTGCCGATGATCAATGATTTGTTCGACCAGCTGCAAGGAGCTAAGGTGTTTTCAAAGATCGACCTGCGATCTGGATATCACCAGCTGAAGATACGAGAGAAGGACATACCAAAGACAGCATTCACCACATGGTACGGGTTGTATGAATATAGGTCATGTCGTTTGGACTGACTAACGCCCCTGCCTACTTCATGAGCATGATGAACAAAGTATTCATGGAATATTTGGATAAGTTTGTTGTGGTGTTCATTGATGATATAATGGTATACTCGAAGAACAAGGAGGAGCACGAAGAGCATTTGCCCTTAGTTCTTGAGAAACTCGGGGAACATCAGTTGTATGCCAAGTTTAGCAAATGCGAGTTTTGGCTAAAGGAAGTAGGATTCCTTGGAGATGTTATATCAGGAGAAGGTGTAGCAGTAGATCCTACCAAGGTTCAGTCGGTCACTGAATGGTTGGCACCCACTTCAGTTAGCAAGATCCGCAGTTTTCTTGGACTCGTAGGATACTATCGGAGATTCATTGAGAATTTTTCCAAAATTGCGAAACCAATGACGGAGTTATTGAAGAAGGATACCAAATTTAAATGGACAGAAGAATGTGAAGCAAGTTTTCAGGAGTTAAAGAAACGTTTGACTACAGCCCCAGTGTTGATTCTGCCGGATATATGTAAGGAGTTCCAAGTGTATTGCGATGCCTCTCGCCTAGGACTTGGAAGTGTGCTTATGTAGGACGGAAGAGTTGTTTCATATGCCTCACGACAACTGAAAACGCACGAGTTGAATTATGCCACGCATGATTTGGAGTTGGCTGCCGTAGTGCATGCGTTGAAGACCTGGAGGCATTACCTTATTGGAAATCGTTGTGATGTGTACACGGATCATAAGAGTTTGAAGTACATTTTCACACAGAAGGAGCTGAACCTTAGGCAAAGGAGATGGTTGGATCTTATAAAGGATTATGACATGAAGCTTCACTATCATCCAGGCAAGGCCAATGTCGTAGCCGACGCTTTGAGTTGGAAGAGTTATGCTAACACCCTAGTGAACACGGGATTGCCAAAGGAGTTAGCAGAGGATCTCAGGGAACTTCGATTAGAGATTGTTCCTAGAGGTTTTGTTGCAACCGTGGAGGTTCAGTCTACATTGTTAGGGAAGATTCGAGAAGCTCAGAAGGAGGACAAAGAGATTGCCGAGATAAAAGAGAGAATGAGCGAAGGAAAGGCCAAAGGTTTTTGTGAGGATGAGCACGACACCTTATGGTTTGAGGACCGTGTTTATGTGCCCAATAACACAGAGATCAGGAAGTTAATACTTCAGGAGGCTCATGACTCACCATACTTGATACACCCCGAAAACACCAAGATGTATTTGGATTTGAAGGAACGTTTCTGGTGGACTGGTATGAAGAAGGATATTGCCGAGTATGTAGCCGTATGTGATGTATGTCAGAGAGTGAAGGTTGAGCATCAAAAGCCAGCAGGATTGTTACAGCCTATGCCGATACCCGAATGGAAGTGGGATAAACTTGGCATGGATTTTATCACCGGATTACCCAGGAACAAATCAGGATACGATTCTATATGGGTAGTAGTTGATCGCTTGACCAAAGTAGCTCACTTTATCCTAGTGAAAACCACCTATACAAGTGCGAAGTTGGCCAAGATATATATGACCAGGATCGTATGTCTGCATGGAGTTCCGAGGACCATTGTATCAGATAGAGGGACACAGTTTACTTCAAAGTTTTGGCATCAGTTGCACCAAACTTTGGGAACAAGGCTGGAATTCAATACAACTTTTCACCCACAGACAGATGGACAGACCGAGAGAGTCAACCAGATTCTGGAGGATATGTTGAGGGCCTGTGTGCTAGATTATGGATCTAGTTGGGATGACAATTTGCCCTACGCGGAGTTCTCATACAACAACAGCTACCAAGCCAGTTTGAAGATGGCACCGTTCGAAGCTCTGTACGGATGAAGGTGCAGAACACCGTTGGTGTGGGATGAAGTCGGAGACCGACAATTGTTTGGACCAGATCTGATCAAAGAGTCTGAAGAGAAGGTTAAGTTGATTCGAGATAGACTGAAGATAGCTCAGTCCAGGCAGAAGAGTTATGCAGATTCGAGATGCAAGGAAATAACCTATGAAATTGGAGATAGAGCATATCTGCGAGTGTCACCCCTGCGAGGAGTGAAATGTTTTGGAGTTAAGGGAAAGTTAGCCCCGAGATTTGTAGGGCCGTATCAAATTTTGGAACGTATGGGAGAAGTTGCCTACAAGTTGGAGTTACCTGAAGGACTGTCAGGAGTTCATGATGTATTTCATGTTTCACAGCTGAAGAAGTGTCATGCTGAGATGGCCGATAAACCGTTAAGAGATACAGTACCCTTGTAGGCGATTTAGTTGGACAGTGATTTGACCTATGAGGAGAAGCCAGTCAGGATTCTCGAATTTGCCAGCCGAGTCACCCACAGCAAGGTTATCAAGTTTTGCAAAGTTTAGTGGAGCCACCATACCGAGGATAAAGCCACCTGGGAACGAGAGGATGATCTTCGCAAAGACCACCCACACTTATTCTCTAGCCAACCCGAATCTCGAGGGTGAGATTCATCTTAAGGGGGGTAGGTTTGTAACATCCTAAATTTTCAATTTCGAATGTTATACATAGATCATCCATGCATATCATATTTTATTGCATTTCATTTCGCAGATCCGCGAAATCCTAAGCAACTAAAGGACCCTCGGAGAGAGTTGGGGATTTCCCAGTTTTCATATTTGAGTTTTATCAAATATTGAAACGAGGATTTTTGTTTTAATTATTTTTCTCTCCAAAAATATTTCATATTAAAATACATGAGAGGAGATAATATGACTTGTCCAAAATAAATGAAATATTGGAGGAAAAAGATTAAAATCAAATATTTGATTTTTATCCGGAGTTTATTGCTATTTTATTCGAAATAGAAAAATTGCACGTTTTACAAAGTTGCATTTTAGGGCCAAGAAAATGTTCATCTTGTTCTAAATATTTTACTTAGACGGTAAAAATTTGTTTTGGCATTTTTAGAATTTTATTTTTATTTTCTAGGATTTTTTACTTTCGGCGGAATTATTTAAGAAAAGTTTTAGCGCCTGACTGGGCCGAAGCCCAGCCGACTTGGCCCGCTCCCCCGCGCCGCCGTCTCCCTCCAGGAGAACGACACCGCCGCCGCCTCGGACCAGGAGTCCAGCCGGGACTCCTCCTCCCCGCCGCCTTGCCCCTCCTCCAAGCCGCAACCCCCCACCCCTTAAATACCCCCCAACCCCGCCGCCACCACCACCCAACCCCGCCATCGCAGCCCGCCCAACCGCAGCGCTGCCACTTTTTCCGCGCCTCGCCGCCGCTGCTGCAGCGTCACTGCCGCCGCCGCGGTTGTCGCCGCCGGTTTTTTTAGAAGCGATCCGGTTTTTTCTTAGAAACCCTAGTTCGTCTTTTTTAGATCGGTTCACCGGTTTTTCTCGGTTTAGTTACTTTGCGGACGTTCGTCCGTACATTCGTTTTAACGAATGGTGTTCACTCGTTAGCTGCAGACAACGAACGTTCATTCGTTAGCCTGTTCGTCAGTTTTCTTTTTCTTGGATTTTCCGCGATTATTTTCAATCGCGATTCCTGATCCGATTTTCGTTTTAGTTTATCTTTTTGCTCGTTTTTCGGAATCAGGCGATTCAAGCGCCTAGATCTTCGTCTCGAAACCCTCTTTCCATTTAACCAACTTGAACAATCTTTTGCTACTGTAAAATTTGACATTAGACCAGATTAGTAAACGGATTTTGTTTCTTTCGCCGTTTGAGTTTCGTTGCTCTGTTTGATTTGATTCTTTTTGCAAACCGGAGTTCTTAAGTTGAACTTTCTGGTTAGATCTTATTATTTGGGATTTACCCGTGCTTCTTTGCTTGATTGCTTATGTATGCTTTTGTTTGTTTGCGATAGAACACCCGGAGTGTGAAGCGTGCTACTACGAATCCCTAGGTTTTGTGGATCATCAGCAAGGCAAGTAACACTTTGATCATACCCCTTTATCACCTAGTTTTTATGCATTAGTCCAATCCTCAAACATTGCATGGTTAGTATGTGATTAACATGTGGGTTGGGAAGTAGTTGATGAGGTAGAACCTATTGCCCTGTTATATTCAAACCCTTGGGAGTTACTTCTACGTATTGCTTATATTGCTATGCTATGCTCGTAGACATGGTGGGTGAGTGAAATCCATGACACATGTGAGATTGTTAATTAATGGTTCAACTTAAGGTGGCAACTTGAATACACATCTGGGTGGATTGTTTGTTGGGAACCTGGGGAATCCAGTGTTGTCCTAGGATATCCCGGAGTACCTGTGTGATAATCCTATGGTCCGCCACCCAGGCTCAAAGGGAATTGAGATATTTTCATGCTAGAAACTTTCGTGTCCAGCCACAAGCTATTATGGGCTCTAGCATAGTTGAGTAAGTTGCGTGAAGCTTCCAAAGAGGTGGATCAGCAGGTAGTGGGATGTAGGTTGGTATGGTCTGCCCGGAGTAAGGAGTTAATGCTTCTGAAAGACTGTGTCTCGGTCATCCGTTTCTCAAACACCCTGTAGTGCGAGAAATCCAACGGAGGAGATCGAGTCTTGTGGGGAGAAGTGCACAAACCTCTGCAGAGTGTATAAACTAATCATGGTTAGCCGTGTCCCCGGTTATAGACATCTTGAGTATCTAGTACTTGGAGTATCATAAGTATCTCGTCACTGTAAACTAATATTGTTGGGTTGTTAATTACTTCAATTGGGATTGAGTTGGAGGAACCTTCTCAATGATGTTTCAACTACCATGATAGTTAAATAAAATATATTCCTTTGTTGTAGGAAAAAATTGGCTTTTCGCAAAAACTATAACCATAGAGATTTCCACCAGCCAAATATGCATGTAGTGATAGCATTATTCTGTTCTTGCTCTACTGTGTTATCTTGCCAGCATATTCCATGTGCTGACCCGTTTTCGGGCCGCAACGTACTATGTTGCAGACTTTTCAGACGAGGAGTAAGGTTCGTTAGGTCATTGTCGTGCAGCTCAGCTATGCCGTTGGAGTTGATGGACTCACTTTATCTTCCAAGCCTTCCGTTGTTATCGTATTAGATGGCCTTAAGCCATATTTATTGTAATAAGTTCTCTTTTGAGACATTCGATGTAATAAGTGTGTGATTGCTACTCTGTTATAAATCATCAAGTACTATGTGTGTCAGCATTACCGATCCAGGGATGACACTGAAGCACAGAGACTTCGCCGTTTGAGGTCGGGTCGCTACAGTTGATTGCTCACTTGTGCTAATTGCTAAAATCTGCCCACAACTAAAATTGGGAAAAGGGTAGATTTTTATTTGGTCAAGTAGTCTAATCACCCCCCTCTAGACATACTTTCAATCCTACAAGTGGTATTATAATTTTGGTCTCCATTAGCCTTGATTTTCATAGCTTTGGTGATCATAGCCTTAGTTTCACAACCTACGAGAGTATGGCATCTAGCGAGGGTAACTATCACCGTAGAGGTCCTTATTTTGATGGTACAAATTTTGCTAGTTGGAAGTATAAGATGAAAAGGCATATTCTTGGTCGTAACCCCTTCGTTGGGGCTGTTGTGTGTGTTGGCTTGCAAGGTGATTTCTTTGAAGATGGTAAAGAACCGGATCGTGAAGCAACCGCGGAAGAATTGAAGATTTTGCAATACATTTTCTGAGAGAGAACCACCTAATCATGTGTTGCGATCAAGATATTCCAATCCTACCATAGGAATATTGATTTCTAGCCTTCCGCAAGTTGCTTTCCACTCAAATCATCTTTCCACCATAGCCAAATCTAAGAGAGAGTTGAGTGTTGGGGATACTATCATTTGAAGCACAAGAGCAAGGAGTTCATCATCAACACTCCATCTATTACCTTTTGGATAGTGGTGTCTGCTAGATTGGTTAGGTGTTGCTTGGGAGCCTTCATCAAGATGTGGAATTGAACCAAGAAGTTTGTAAGGGCAAGGAGATCGCCTACTCCGTGAAGATCTGCCCGAGTGAGGCAAGTCCTTCGTGGGCGATGGCCATGGTGGGATAGACAAGGTTGCTTCTTCATGGACCCTTCATGGGTGGAGCCCTTCGTGGACTCGCACAACCTTACCCTTCATGGGTTGAAGTCTTCATCAACATGGACGTACGATAGCACCACCTATCGGAACCACACCAAGAATCTCCGTGTCTCCATTGTGTTTGCCTTCTCCAAACACTTCCCTTTACCTTCATATGCAATGTTTTACTTTCCGCTGTTATACTCTTAGAATTGCATGTGTAGGTTAATTGCTTGATTTGTGCTAATAGCTAAAATATTCCCACAACTAAAATTGGGAAAAGGTTAGACTTTTATTAGGCCAAGTAGTCTAATCACCCCCCTCTAGACATACTTTTGACCCTACAAATGGTATCAGAGCTTTGGTCTCCATTTGCCTTGATTTCCATAGCTTTGGTGATCATAGCCTTGGTTTCACAACCTAGGATAGTATGGCATCTAGCGAGGGAAATTACCACCATAGAGTTCCTTACTTTGATGGCACACATTTTGCTAGTTGGAAGCATAAGATGAAAATGCATATTTGTGGTCATAACCCCACCGTTTGGGCTGTTGTGCGTATTGGTTTTCAAGGTGATTTCTTCGAGGATGAAAAAGAACCGGGTCCTGAAGCAAAAACGGAAGAAATGAAGATGCTACAATACAACGCTCAAGCTTGCGATATTCTCTTCAATGGATTATGCCCCAAAGAATCCAACAAAATCAACCGCCTTGAGAATGCAAAGAAAATTTGGGATACTTTGGTTGAATGCATGAAGGTACCGAGTCCGTCAGGGAATCCAAGTTGGATGTGCTTCAAAGTCAACTTGACAAGTTCAAGATGAAGGATGGTGAAGGAGTCGCCGAAATGTCCTCTAGGCTTGCTCTCATCACAAATGAGATTGCCGGCTTAGGAACTGAAGAGGTGACCGACAAATTCATCATCAAGAAAATCCTAAGAGACTTGGATGGAAAATATGATTGAAGGAAATATGCCCTAGAGGAAATAATAAAGTTATTGTTTATTTCCTTATATCATGATCGATGTTTATTATTCATGCTAGAATTGTATTAACTGGAAACTTAGTACATGTGTGAATACATAGACAAACAGAGTGTCCCTAGTATGCCTCTACCTGACTAGCTCGTTAATCAAAGATGGTTAAGTTTCCTAGCCATGGACAAAGAGTTGTCATTTGATGAACGGGATCACATCATTAGAGAATGATGTGATGGACAAGACCCATCTGTTAGCTTAGCACTATGATCATTTAGTTTATTGCTATTGCTTTCTTCATGACTTATACATGTTCCTATGACTATGAGATTATGCAACTCCCGAATACCGTAGGAACACTTAGTGTGCTATCAAACATCACAACGTAACTAGGTGATTATAAAGATGCTCTACAGGTGTCTCCGATGGTGTTTGTTGAGTTGGCATAGATCGAGATTAGGATTTGTCACTCCGATTGTCGGAGAGGTATCTCTGGGCCCTCTCGGTAATGCACATCACTATAAGCCTTGCAAGCAATCTGACTAATGAGTTAGTTACGGGATGTTGCATTACAGAACGAGTAAAGAGACTTGTCAGTGACGAGATTGAACTAGGTATGATGATACCGACGATTGAATCTCGGGCAAGTAACACACCGATGACAAAGGGAACAACGTATGTTGTTATGCGGTTTAACCGATAAAGATCTTCGTAGAATATGTAGGAGCCAATATGAGCATCCAGGTTCTGATGTTGGTTATTGACCGGAGATGTGTCTTGGTCATGTCTACATAGTTCTTGAACCTGTAGGGTCCGCACGCTTAACGTTCGATGATGATTTGTATTATGAGTTATGTGATTTGATGTACCGAAGGTTGTTCAGAGTCCCGGATGAGATCACGGACATGACGAGGAGTCTCAAAATGGTCGAGATGAAAGATCAATATATTGGAAGGCTATATTTGGACATCGGAAAGGTTCCGAGTGATTCGGGTATTTTTCAGAGTACCGAAGAGTTACGGGAATTTGCCGAGGGAAGTAGTGGGCCTTAATGGGCCATACAGGAAAGGAGAGAAGGGCCTTAAGGGGTGGCCGCGCGCCCCCCATGGGCTGGTCCGAATTGGACTAGGAGGGCGCGGCGCCCCCCCTCTTTCCTTCTCCCTCTCCCTCTCCTTCCTTCTTCTCCTACTTGGACTAGGAAAGGAGGAAACCTACTCCTACTAGGAGTAGGAATCCTCCCTTTGGGCAAGCCCCTTGAGGCCAACCCTCCTCCTCCGCCCCTCCTTTATATACGGGGGAGGGGGCACCCCAAAGACACACAAGTTGATTATTTAGCCATATGTGGTGCCCCCCTCCATAGATTTTCACCTCGGTCATATCGTTGCAGTGCTTAGGCGAAGCCCTGCGCTGGTAGCTTTATCATCACCATCACACTAATGCAGGATGTTGCTAACGCAGCACTACGATCAGAGACCCGTCGACAAACTGTGTGCGATGCCATAATCGCAAATGGTGTTGTATGAAAACCATCAAAAAAGGTGAAAACGTTTGTGATGGAGGATGCATCAAACATGGTTTAGATTTTAGTTGCGTGTGCGATTCAGGGCATATGGTTCAGTCCAATGAACTGTTTGTGATGAGGCGGAACAAAAGAAACGGGCAGCCTGATGAAGGCGTGTGCGATATAGAGCATACGGTTCACTCGGATGAACTGTTTGTGATTAGGCAACACAAAAGAAACGGGCAGCCAGATGAAGGTGTGTGCGATATACAATATATGGTTCTCTCAGATGAACTGTTTGTGATTAGGCAACACAAAAGAAACGGTCAGCTAGATCAAGGTGTGTGTGATTGAGGGCATACGCTTCAGAAGGATTAACTGTTTGCGATTAGACAACAGAACAGAAACGGGTAAGCCAGATCAAAGTGTCTGCGATTGATGGCGTACACTTCACATGGAAGAACTGCTTGCGATTAGCCACAACAAACTGAAACAGTTAGATAGATCAACGTGTGTGCGCTAGATGGGCACACACATTCTAATTAAAAGATGTGTGCTGACATTGCCTATTGCGGTGCACCCTATGGTGCAAACGCCACATACGCGGACCAGAAGGCGTACGTGCCCACGTTACGCCTTTCGGGAATAGGGCCGCACTTATAACCGTCAGTAAATTTTGAGCATGCATCCCATCACATTCCAAATTGCAAACCTGTTCACACCGATCAAAGCGTAAACGGTTTCCCACTTAGGAGCATATTACTACGCGGTTATAAATACTACTACTCCAAGATGACTGCACATTCCTCCTCAACTCCTCATCCACAAAAAGTCAAAAACAAACAAGTCATTCATCATCGTACCCTTGCGTCCGCCATGGCCAGCGTGAGTTCTGGGTCGAGAGATTGCAACCAGGGAGAGGCGCGCCTAGAAGCGGGAGCACGAGAGATATCCCGCCTCGCCCCGATAGCAGCCAACATGTCCCGCCGCACGGCCGTAGCAGCAGAGAGGTCCCGTCATGCCACCGAAGCAGCATGGAGGACCCGCCGTGCCGTCAACGCAGCAGACTGGTCCGGCAGCGCCGCGGAAGCAGAAGAGATGCCCCGCCATGCCGCGAATGCAACAAATATATCCTCCCTTGTCGCGGCGGCCTGGGAAAATGCCTCGCGGGCAGGCGAGGACTCTTACAGGCGCATGCGTGCCCTCGTCCATAGGCACATGGATCAGATCTCCAGGTGGGCAAGGTTGCAGGATGACCTGCAAGCCTCGTTTGAACAGTCTACCAATGTCATCCGGCAACTAAATGAGAGCAATGCGAAGCTCCGGGCTGAGCGCGACCTGCTGAGGGCGAAGACCGTCGGAAGTGCGGAGTAGCTGGAGCAGACCACTGCCTTGTTGAAGAGGACCGGCGTCATCATCGAGAAACTTATGGACAAGAATAACAAATTGCGCATCGAGCGCAGAAGGCTGGTGGAGGAATCCGTGGATGCTCTCAAGCAGCATCTTGAGGACAAGAAAGAGCCCGCCGCCGCTCGCCACGGAGACTAGTTCCCGCGGCCTGCAGCAATGCATCAAGAAAGTAGAGATCAGCGAGCCAGATCATTGTCTTCCTTCTTCTTTTACCCTTGTGTATTTCGGGCGTTGCCGCATGTGGCTTTTTTAATTATGTTTCTAAATATGTAAGACAACTATTATCCACTGTCATCGTCTTTATATTCATCATGCTTGCTATAAGTCGTAGTCGATGCTATATAGGTCCGTCAGATCTTACATCAAGATCCATGCAAAGATTTCTTTTCAGATTTTCATTTTTCTCTCTTAAATCTCAGTCCAGTGAGACATATAGCCACGCCGTAGAACAGGTGCTCGGGAGGAGAGACGTTGGGAGGGAGGTGCGCAGCGGGTAGCGGTCAAACGGCTCTCCTCCCGATGAGCACGCGCAGGGGTCTGATCGCACACCTCCCTTACTCAAATAGCTACCCTGCAAGGCACCTCCTAGCCAATAAAAAAGGGGACGCGTGGCCGCACGTAATTGGTAAGTCAAATGCCCACAGTTTCAATAATACTTGTGTTTCCGATTTGTAACGTGATAGCTCTTGTTCCAAAATGACTTTGTTGATTGTTAATGTGTGGGCCCTCGCAAATCGGACAGAAAAATTACCACAGCATGTTGGTGCCATGCCATGAGACCATGCCAAGTTTCATGATTTTCAGGCGTGTTTTGGAATTACAGGAATTAAAAAACCGAGTTTATCAATCTTTCCGGCCGAGCCACGACGTCCATATGTTTGAATTTCACTCCCATCTCTTGCATGGGACCTAGAAATTCACCCCAAGGACACACATGTGATTTTTCAAACAACTTTGGTGCACTGGGGCATGTGCTTGTAGTTCAAATTTGAATTATGCACATTAAATGCCCAGAAACTCAATTAATGTATAAAAAAGGCCAAACGAATCCGGAATAATTCCAAATTTTAGCACGGTACTTCTATTTGGTCTAATTTAGCTGTGTAAAAAATACGGTGGGAGAAGGCAGTGTACGTATGTCGTTTCGCACATGGAGGTGACGCGTTCCATCTCAGAACCACGAGCCTTCTTGAGGGAAGCTCCGGTTTGTAAGAAGCTTACACCAAAGCTTGTCCCAATTCGGCCAAAAATATTACCGCAACATGTTGGTGCCATGCCATGAGACCATGCCAAGTTTCAGGATTTTCAGACGTGTTTTGGAATTACAGGAATTAAAAAACCAAGTTTCTCAATCTTTCCGGCCGAGCCACGACGCCCAGATGTTTGAATTTCACTCCCATCTCTTGCATGGGACCTAGAAATTCACCCAAGGACACACATGTGATTTTTCAAACAACTTTGGTGCACTGGAGCATGTGCTTGTAGTTCAAATTTGAATTATGCACATTAAATGCCCAGAAACTCAATTAATGTATAAAAAAGGCGAAACGAGCCCGGAATAATTCCAAAATTTAGCACGTTACTTCTATTTGGTCTAATCTGATTGTGTAAAAAAATAAGGCGGGTGAAGGCAGTGTACGTATGTCGTTTCGCACGCGGAGGTGACAAGTTCCCACTCAGAACCACGAACCTTCTTGAGGGAAGCTCCGGTTTGCAAGAAACTTACACCAAAGCTTGTCCCAGTTCGGCCAAAAAATTACCGCAGCATGTTCGTGCCATGTCATGAGACCATGCCAAGTTTCATGATTTTCAGGCGTGTTTTGGAATTACGGGAATTGAAAAACCAAGTTTCTCAATCTTTCCGGCCGAGCCACGACGCCCAGATGTTTGAATTTCACTCACATCTCTTGCATGGGACCTATAAATTCACCCAAGGACACACATGTGATTTTTCAAACAATTATGGTGCACTGGAGCATGTGCTTGTAGTTCAAATTTGAATTATGCACATTAAATGCCCAGAAACTCAATTAATGTATTAAAAAGGTGAAACGAACACGGAATAATTCCAAAATTTAGCACGATACTTCTATTTGGTCTAATATGTCTGTGCAAAAAAATTAAGGCGGGAGAAGGCAGTGTACGTATGTCGTTTCGCACACGGAGGTGACCCGTTCCCTCTCGGAACCAGGAGCCTTCTTGAGGGAAGCTCCGGTTTGCAAGAACCTTACACCAAAGCTTGTCCGAATTCATCCAAAAAAATTACCGCAACATGTTGGTGCCATGTCATGAGACCATGCCAAGTTTCATGATTTTCAGCCGAGCTTTGGATTTACAGGAATTAAAAAACCAAGTTTCTCAATCTTTTCGGCCGAGCCAGGACGCCCAAATGTTTGAATTTTATTCCCATTTCTTGCATGAGACCTATAAATTCACCCAAAGACACACATGTGATTTTTCAGCAAACTTTGGTGCATTGGAGCATGTGCTTGTAGTTCAAATTTGAATTATGCACGTTAAATGCCCATAAACTCAATTAATGCATAAAAATGCCAAACGAACCCGGAATAATTCCAAATTTTAACACGACACTCATGTACTAGTTGCATGTTCACTGTACATAAATGTTCTAGCAATTCAAACACCATCCTTTCCCTCCGTAATACCATTTGGTCTTTCAAAACATAATGAAAAAATCAGGTATACCACAAACAATTTACTAGAAAGAATCGTGTGGGATGCGATATAAAATATCTTGGCGCACCGTCTTGTCTGGCTTACGCAGGAAACTTCGTCGTCTACAGTCCACCGCCCCCGCTTGAACCACACTTGTGCGCCAGTTTCTCTCGGCACCGAGCAAATTTTTTTTGCCACTGCAGAAATATCTATCTCCCCGCCCCCTCCCTCCTACCAAAAGCCACATTTCCATTGTTCCTCCTTGCTTCCCAAGTTCAAACCTTCACTGCTGCTTACTGGCAGCTCAGCCTCCTCGCCGGTGACCCTTCTTCTTGCAGCGCCGCCTCCTCGCTGGCTACCCTTCTTCTTGCAGCGCCGCCTCCTCGCCGACGACCCTTCTTCTTGCAGCGCCGCCTCCTCGCTGTCGACCCTTCTTCTTGCTGCGCGGCCTCCTCGCCGCCGACCCTTCTTCTTGCTGCGCGGCCTCGTCGATATGGTCAGGTAATCCACACCCCACCCACACCATCCTCCTCCTTTCCCATCCCACATGCCCCGATTGACGGGGTGACACCTTCCACCGAAATCACTGCCCCTCCTCCAATTAAGCGCCGCCCACGGACATTTTACACGCAGTATAACGTGGAGGTGAGTAGCATGTGGCCGCACGCGCAAACAAGGTCGCTATGGCTGACATGCAGGGTCCTTTGTCTAATAGCACATTATTGTGCAGTTGCAGGAATCATTATAATATTTAGGTTTCTTACAATTTGGTCTTGCACATGTAGGTCCTGCTGTCAGAGGCTTAGACCCACTGTTCGACCCATTTTGCATATGGGGAAATGAGATGTCCATGTATATCAGTCAAGTCAAGAAACTCAGAAAGATTGTTAGGATGAAGAAACTTGCGACGAATAATAGCAAGATCTTTGTTTGCACAATGAAGAAGACATCAGTCAACTATAGGATGGTACCAACTCTTTTACCTTGTTTTTACCCCTTGCGCCATTTCAAAATTTACAACGGCGATTTATGCATAGCTTTGTTTTCAGTACTTTTCAAAGCAGTTTACCGATGATTACCTCTCAAACCACCTACATGGTCAAGAGGTGAGGAAGGTATTCATTCAACACCCACGGTACAATATTGAAGTCTTGCTGAAGAGGACGAAGGTTGGGCGAGCAATTATCCATGGCCACTGGCCTAAAGTTGGAAGGACATTCAACATCACCAAAGGCTCAATATTTGCCTTCCACTTCTGCAGTTTCCCAGATGAGATTCATTTGTCTATTTACCGTGTATGATGATACTTTCCAAAGGTTTTTGATGCTGCATGTGAAACTTGGTGCTGTTGTGTAATGGTGTAACTGAGTGCCGAAGCTATCTGATGTAATTCGATTATGAAATCCTGGTTGCTTTTATACGGATATGAAATATCTGGCGTGTTTTATAAGAAATAGCAGTTTGATTAGTACATGGATTATCAATAATAGGCTAATTACCCTACTTATTGGGGTTTTCTATTGCAAACGGTTACTCAGACAACACCGTGGGCGATGAACTCAAACAACCCGCACGGTTTCTAGAAAGTAGGCGTGTTCGATCAACTAACAATCACACACGGCTTCCGGCAGCGAACTATTTGCGTTAGGCCACCTTGCACACACGTTTCCACACAAAGAACTATGTGGGATGTACATACCTACGGAAATGATTTTTTGGGATTCACCGTGTGGGATGTACATACCTACGGAAATGATTTCTGGGATTCACCATGTGGGATGAACATACCTACGGAAATGATTTCTGGGATTCATCGTGTGGGATGTACATACCTACGGAAATGATTTCTGGGATTCACCATGTGGGATGTACATACCTACGGAAATGATTTCTGGGATTCACCGTGTGGGATGTACATACCTACGGAAATGATTGGGTTTTCATGCCTTGCCTGATCGCACACGGCCCCAGCCTGGGTCCCACGATGGCCTATCCCCGACGATTTCTGGGTCGTGTGGGAAGGACCCCCTATCGCCCACACTCACTTGGCAACGGTTCCAAATGTCGTCGTAGAAAGGGGTTTTAAACCGTTTGTTTAGGAGCTCGACGTACTAATGTCACCACGCCGTCGTGCTGACGAAACTCTCCCTCGACCTCAGCTGGATATAGAGTTCGTGGGACATCACCGAGCTGAACGTGTGCAGATCGCGGAGCTGCCGTACCTTCGGTGCTAGGATCAGTCGGATCATGAAGACGTATGACTACATCAACTGCGTTGTCATAACGCTTCCGCTTTCGGTGTACAGGGGTACATGGACAACACTCTTCCCTCTTGTTGCAATGCATCACCTAGATGGATCTTGCGTGTGCGTAGGAAATTTTTGAAATTACTGCGTCCCCCAATAGTGGCATCTGAGCCAGATCTATGCGTAGATGTTATATGCACGAGTAGAACACAAAGGAGTTGTGGGCGTGGGTATATACATATTGCTTGCCATCACTAGTTGATTCTTGATTCAGCGGTATTGTTGGATGAAGCGGATCAGACCGACATTACGTGTACGCTTACGCGAGACTGGTTCTACCGACATGCTTTGCACACAGGTGGCTAGTGGGTGTCAGTTTCTCCAACTTTAGTTGAATTGGATTCAATGAACAGGGTTCTTTTTGAGGATCAAAAAGCAATCACTATATCGCATTGTGGTTCTTTATGCCATAGGTAAGAATGTTTCTTGCTAAGCCCGTAGCAGCCACGTAAAACTTGCAACAACAAAGTAGAGGACGTCTAACTTGTTTTTTGCAGGGCATGTTGTGATGTGATATGGTCAAGACGTGATGAGATATAAATTGTTGTATAAGATGATCATGCTTTGTTAAAGTTATCAGTAACTAGCAAGAACCTTACGGACATGACAAGGAGTCTCGAAATGGTCGAGGCGTAAAGATCGATATATTAGAAGGCTATATTCGGACATCGTAAAGGTTTCGAGTGATTCGGGTATTTTTCGGGGTACCGGAGAGTTACGGGAATTCGTCGGGGGAAGTAGTGGGCCTTAATGGGCCATACGGGAAAGGAGAGAAGGGCCTCAAGGGGTGGTCGTGCGCCCCCCATGGGCTGGTCCAAATTGGACTAGGAGGGGGCGGTGCCCCCCTCTTTCCTTCTCCCTCTCCCTCTCCTTCCTTCTTCTCCTACTTGGACTAGGAAAGGGGGAAACCTACTCCTGCTAGGAGTAGGAATCCTCCCTTTGGGCGCGCCCCCTAAGGCCGGCCCTCCTCCTCCTCCCCTCCTTTATATACGGGGGAGGGGGCACCCCAAAGACACACAAGTTGATTATTTAGCCGTGTGTGGTGCCCCCCTCCATAGATTTCCACCTCGGTCATATCGTTGCAGTGCTTAGGCGAAGCCCTGCGCCGGTAGCTTCATCATCACCGTCACCACGCCGTCGTGCTGACCAAACTCTCCCTCAACCTCAGCTAGATCTAGAGTTTGTGGGACATCACCGAGCTAAACGTGTGTAGATCGCGGGGGTGCCATACCTTCGGTGCTAGGATCAGTCGGATCGTGAAGACGTACGACTACATCAACCGTGTTGTCATAACGCTTCCGCTTTCGGTCTACAAGGGTACGTGGACAATACTCTTCCCTCTCGTTGCTATGCATCACCTAGATGGATCTTGTGTGTGCGTAGGATTTTTTTGAAATTATTGTGTTCCCAAACAATGATACCGTGTGCACTTTGATCCAAATGATGACCAATCACAAAGATCTCAAGCCCACGGAAGTCATTGGTAGAATTTTTTCTCATGAGATGTCACTCAAGGATAAGGAAGAGCTCCACAACAAGTCAAGTGGTGCTTATAAAGCTTCAAGTGATGCTCCTACAACATCAAGTGATAAGCAAGTCTCTAATGAAGAATTGAGCTTAATGGTGAAGAACTTCAACAAGTTCTACAAGAATATAAGCAAAGAGAGAAGCTCCAAGTCAAGGTCCTACAATGACAAAAGATCTTCTAGTCATAATCGTAATTGCTACAATTGTGGAAGACCCGGACACTACTCCAATGAGTGTACGACTCCCTACAAGAAAAGAGAAGACTCACCAAAGAGGAGGAGTAGAAGAGATTACTCACCTCCAAAAGAGAGGAGTAGAGATGATCGTTACGAATAAATACCCTCTCGTAGAAGCAAGGATTCAGAAAGGAAGGACAATTCATCAAAGATCTACACAAGACAAAGACATCAAGCTCACATTGGTGAATGGGTATCTGGTTCCGACTCCGACAACTACTCCGAGAGAAGCTATCACTCCGACTCCGACTATACTCAAGATGAACTTGCTTCATGGCTAAAGTCCCTAAGGTATCACACCCCGAGTATGTTGATTTTAATAGTGATGAAGATGATTTGCTAGGTGATGATGATTTACATGTTGACAACACTAATGATGAAAACTATGATGAACTTGCTAGTAATCATGCTAATCAAGATGAAACGAATGACAATGATAAGAAGGAGATTGAGCGTCTAACTAAAGAACTAAACACTCTTAAGTTAGCTCATGAAACAACTCTAGAGGATCATAGAGATCTCTCAAAGACTCATGAGAAGCTACGCTTTGAGAAGCTAAATTTAGAGCAATAGTGTGAGTTTCTTAAAGCTATCAATGATGATCTTCGAAAGAAGAGTTCTTCTTATCTTGCCAAACGTCTCCTCTTGTCTACTTGCATGCCACAAGTAAAATCTGGCAACAAGAGCAAGAAAGATTCTTCCTCTAGTAGTAACAATAACCATGTTAAATCCAATATTGTTACTTCTAATAGTTCTCTTGATTCCACTATTGATTCTCTTAGCCAAGTTACACTTGAGCAAGAAAATAGCTCATTGAAGGGAATTATAGAGAAAGGTGTTTACAAGAGCCTTGCCGGGAGTACGCAATTTGAGGAAATTGTACGCAAGCAAGGAAGGCACCATAAGAATCAAGGTGTTGGTTTTGAACGGAAGTTCAATGCCAATGGAGTTGAGTGGGAAGAAGATAATACCCCAATACCAAGTTTGTTCCTCAAAAATATAAGTATGACCCCACTTCTTTCAAGGGAACACAAGCTCAATATGATCTTCCACCACAAGACCACAAGCTAAAAGGCAAGGACAAGCTTCAAGAAATGATTGACTCATTTGAAGAAGCTCCTAAGGCCATGGTCAAGTGGGTTCCCAATACTACGTCAATCTCTACGTCATCAAGTTCAACTACAACTCCAAGGATTCCCATCAAGTTGATGTGGATCCCAAAGAAAAAGAACTAGAGTGTTCTTGAGGGTGACTCCGCCATCATATTTCACTCACATTCATTTTGGCGAGGACTTGTGCAATCAACTTTCATATCTTGCACTAGTTCATGGAGTCACATACCCTCTTGTTGGTAAGACAAGGGACAAGGTAACCTAATGCTTTCATGGACATCATCATATGTGCAATTTACTCCATGTCTATGGATATCCTTTATGTTCCTTGTGGGACTAACCCATGTAGGTATTGAAAGTGCAAGTGCAACACTCCAATGGATTGCTCCAAAAGATCTACATCAACATTGAGCATCCACATCTTCACTATCTACATGAATTCATCATCGACAAAACCCAAGGTTAGTTCATCCCTCTTAGGGGGGATATCACATCTATGGGGAGCTTTGCTCTAAAATTCAGCTAAAGCAACTCTAATGGTGTGAACACATCAATGCTTTATATGAAAGTGGTAACCCCACTTGTGCTTAAATGATGAGTATGACCTACGATCAAATGTTCTCATTTGACTCCTTAGTCAATATACTCATATATAGATGACCTAGTCATCGCCAATTTCTTGATAGATGCTAGAATTGGTTGTGCATGCTTTGGCACATGTTTCATTTGCTATTTTATTGTGTGAGCATGTTGGTTGCATAATTTCTCCATTCGAGGACATCCATTTGTTGTTTTTGATTGTCTTGGTTTTTATTGGCCAAATGGATGGACAAGAATGCCTAAGAACCTTCTCTAGCTATCTATGCTTTTCTCATCTCAAAGTCTATTCATGCTACACCACGAAAATTGAACAAGTCCTTTTTAGACCCTCTGGCTGAGGAGCACTCGGAGTCACTGATCCATCAAGGGATGCTTTCCAAAACCCTCTTGTGTATTTCGGTTAGACCAATTCACTCGTATTCGGTCCCACCGAAATCACCAAACTGATCTAGATTTTCATCTCGGTGATACCGATTAGAATGACTCAGTCCCACCGAGTTGCACTAACTGCATGCAGTTTTGCATCTCGGCGCCACCGGACCATTCCATTTGGTGCCACCGACAGCAACTGGGTATATATCCAGCGAACCCGTACGGTTGAAAATTTCTTCAAACCACTCGTGCTCGCGCCCCAGTGCTGCCACCCCTTGGTCTCCGGATCGTCGCCGTCTCCGCCTATGCGCCTCCATCGCAGGTCTCCGTTGCTGTCAATGGAAATCTTCACCGTTGTTGTCGCCATAGAGAATCATCACCAAGTTAGGGTACGGTTCGACCTCTTTGTGCTATTCCCCTTTCCAATTCACTGCACAAAGATATTGCCCAGCTTCTTGCCATGAATGAAAACTTTCTATCCACACAAAAGCTCCATTAGATTAGATTCAATGAAATTTTTTAGGGTTAGGTTTCCACCGAGCTCATCTCGGACTGACCGAAATGAATCTTTTGGTCCCACCGATTGGCCCTAGCCATTGCGCTAAGTATAACTCGATGCCACCGAAGTGTACTGATCGGTGAGACCGAAAGCAAAACCTCAGTGAAACCCTAGCATCTCGGAATCATCGAACCAAAACTGGGTCTGACCGATCTTGTGTGTTTAGACTCTATTAATGCTTCAGTGTCACCGAGATTTCATATCGGTAGCTCCAATATGCTTTCTGCAGAAAACTAAAACTAAAGTTTTGATTCAAAATTTTGAAAAACCAGCTACTTTTTGTGATGTTCATCCACTCTGCCCATACCTATCTATTCATAGGGTCTGTCTGCAAGATGTCCGAAGCAAGTGACAACCATAATAGGTCAGAGGAAGAGGTTAATCTCGGTGAGGGTACAAGCCCTAGTGGAAGCTATGACGAGGGCAGCAAAAGTACTCCAAGCAATCTGCACAAAGCTGCCACAAGACAAAGGAAGAAGAGAACCTCAGACGGTGAGGATGAAGATTTTGTGGTTGAAGAAGAGGTCACTTCAACAAGGAAGAAAGTGCTAAAGAAAGAGTATGGCACTACTACTGCTACAAAGTCAGGTCTACAGAAGAAGGCCCCTGAAAGAGAGTTCCTATGTCTAAGGGCCAGAAAAACTACTCAAGAAACAATGACATTCACACTTGAATAGTCAGATGATGATGAGGTTGCTGTTGGAAAGAAGAACAAGAGAGCTAGGAAGACCACTGCCACAGTGCTTGGCAAGCCTTCCATGATAGAAGAAGATGAGGAGGAAGAGGAACCAGTTGCACCCCCTGCCAAGTCTCAAAAGCTCATGGTTGATGCCATGAAGTCTACAGGTGCACCCTCCAAGCCCAAGCCCAAAGCTCTAGCTCCTACACCTAAGGCTGCTCCCAAGAGATCCACAAGAAACATCCCTGCTGCTGAAAAGAACAAGGCCCTAGTGCCAGAGGTTCAAGAGGATAAAGAGCCAGAAGTGCTCAGAAAATTGAAGCTAAAGATTCCAGACCATGATGATAGACATCCAGTGGCCGAAAACATGAAGCTCGGGAAGGATAGTGGACTGAGAGAATGGAGGAAAATTGATACCTATTCTACAAGGAGAAGAACAGCATGTGACCATCATTTCCATACCAGAGAATAACAAGATTTCTATGAGACAGTGCTGCTTGATAAGAAGCCCATCATAAGAAACATGAAATGGGTGGATTGGAAGTATATAGATGTCAATGAATACTACTTCCCCCATGTTCATGAGAGCTTCAGGCTGACATGTGTTGATGCTTTTGTTGGACAAAAGCTCACCAAATGGAATGATGAGATGGTAATGTAGTTCTATTCCACAACACACTTTTACCCAGATGGAAGAATTGTGTGGATGACTGAGGGCACTAGATACCAGTCATCAATCTCTGAGTGGGATGCTCTCATCAATGCCCTAGAAGAAGGAGAAAATGATATTGATGTATATGGAAAGCCTGTGATGGATCACAACACTATGGCACACATGTACAAGACCATTCCTGATGAGGCTTTAGAAACTCACAAGTTTGGCTCCATTTACTTTCTGCTTGTTGGTTTGTCCACCATAAACTATATCTTGAGGCACACCTTGTTGCTCAAATCTGGAGATGAGAGGATGATCTGTGGCCACTCCATCAACCCACTCCATTTGTTTTGTTGGGGAACGTTGCATGGAAAACAAAAAAAATACGCACACACAAGATCTATCCATGGAGATGCATAGCTACGATAGGGGAGAGTATGTCTACGTACCCTCATAGACCATTATGCGGAAGCGTTTATCAACATGGTTGATGTAGTCGTACACCTTCATGATCAAACTGATCAAGTACCGAACGTAAGGCACCTCCGCGTTCAGCACATGTTCAGCTCGATGACATCCTTGCCTTCTTGATCCAGCAAGACGGGCGAAGTAGTAAATGAGTTCTAGCAGCATGACGGCGTGATGATGGTGGTGTTGAACTTGTCCCGTAGGGCTTCGTCGTGCACTGCAGAAAACTAGACGGAGGATGAAACCGGGGAGGGGGGCGCCACACACGGCTTGTGGATTGTCGTGTGTTTGTGTGGCGCCCCTCCCTCTCATATATATAGGTGGGAGGGAGGAGGGGCAGCCAGGGTGCGCCCCAAGGGTGGCCTCCAGCCCCCTTGAGTGCCTGCCCTATGGCCCCCCTCTTCCTTTTCTGGCGCCTGGGAGAAGGCAGGAGGGGTGGCGCCCCCTTCCCTTTTTCTCATGTGGGAGAAAAGGCAAGAGGGCTAGCCCTCTCCCCTTCCTTCCCTAGGGCTGGCGCCATGAGGTGGAGGTGCACCAACCCCATATGGGTTGGTGTGCACTCCCTCGTTGGCCCGTTTGGCCCATTAAACTCCATAGGCTTCCCAGAACCCCTTCCGGTGATCCGATGACTACCCGATACAATCTGAAACCTTTCCGGTGACCAAATACCATCGTCCTATATATCAATCTTTACCTTCGGACCATTCCGGAGCTCCTCGTCATGTCCATGATCTCATCCGGGACTCCAAACAACATTCAACCACCAGCTCACATAACTCATATAAAACTATATCGTCAATGAACGTTAAGCGTGCGGACCCTACGGGTTCGAGAATGATGTAGACATGACCGAGACACCTTTTTGGTCAATAACCAATAGTGGGACCTGGATTCACGTATTGGTTCCTACATATTCTACGAAGATCTTTATCGGTCGAACCTTTATGACAACATACGTAATTCCCTTTGTCTGTCCTTGCCCGAGATTCGACCGTCGGTATCTTCATACCTAGTTCAATCTCATTACTGGCAAGTCTCTTTACTCATTCCATAATACATCATCTCGTAATTAACTCTTTAGTAAATTTTCTTGCAAGCTTCTTGTGATGTGTCATGTGTATTACCAAGAGGGCCCAGAGATACCTCTTCGATACACAGAGTGACAAATCCCAATCTCGATTCATGCCAACTCAACAGACACCTTCGGAGATACCTGTAGAGCATCTTTATGATCACCCAATTACGTTGTGACATTTGATAGCACACAAGGCATTCCTCTGGTGTCCGGGAGTTGCATGATCTCATGGTCGAAGGAATATGTATTTGACATTAAGAAAGCAGTAGCAATAAACTGAACGGTCATATGCTAAGCTAACGGATGGGTCTTGTCCATCATATCATTCTCCTAATGATGTGATCCCGTTATAAAGTGACAACACATGTCCATGGTTAGGAAAACTTAACCATCTTTGATCAACGAGCTAGTCTAGTAGAGGCTCACTAGGGACACGGGATTTGTTTATGTATCCACACATGTATTTAAGTTTCCGATCAATACAATTCTAGCATGAATAATAAACCTTTATCATGAATAAGGAAATATAATAATAACAACTTTATTATTTCCTCTAGGGCATATTTCCATCATGTTTCACATACCATAGAAGTTCAAAGTCATGAGCCTGATTGTAGAGACAATCAAAAGGACTGTTGCTGATCAAAAGAGGTCATGTGGATATGCACCACACATCCAGATGCTTATCAACTCCAGGGTTGGTACATGCACATATCTACTTGACAGAGAGCACCTTCCTCTTCAGCCAAAGTTTGAAGATAATGAAGTGGTGATGGATCCTTCACATCCAACTTCTGTTGAGGCTCACGAGAAGGCTGAGAAAGCAAAGGCATCTAAAGAAGCAAAGGCAGCTAGTGCACCCAATGCATCAATAGTGAATCTCAAGTCAAAGCAAGACCAGCTAACATATCTACTAGAAGCAACTCTGAGGATTGAGTGAAGTCTAGCCAACTTAGCCAAGAATCAGGAGAGCCTAGAGCGGATAGTTGAGGACAAAATGTATAATCTTGATGTCAAGGTCACAGAGATACAATCTATTGTTGAGAAGCTGAGAGATGATGATGAGAGTGGAGATGATAGACCAACTACTGACAGATTCCAGACAGTGCCTAGGGCACAAAGGTCATTAGTTGTGCCAATTGCAGACACCAGGACTACACACTCTGCACCTGCTGCCACTACCAGAGTGCCACCACGAGTGTCAACACCACCAGCTCAACAGACATCAGCCTAGACATTTGCAAAAGCAGTTCTCTCAACACCGTATGCGCACACCGGAGCAATAAGCCAGAAGACCCCTTCAGGAGTTCCCGAAGATCGTGCCTAGAGTGGTGTATAACACTATACTTTTTCAAGCTTTTTGGTAACTTGTTGCCAAAGGGGAGAAAATGTATAGATCATAGGCTGAGAGAGAGAGAGAGAGTCTCGTTCTTTTGCTTGTTGGTTTTATTTGCCAGTTGCTACTTCGTCCGTTTGGTTTGTGCTACTCATTGTTTTATGCTCGTGAGATACTTTGCGTGGTTGTGTGTTTGATCATACTATGCTTAATGTGTGATCTATGCTTATATCTATGATTATTTGTGTATGATCATTCACTTATGTTTTTGGTGATGCGTGCATGTTATTTAACTCTTATCATTTTGTGCACTCCACCAAGATGTATGTGACATGGAAGAGTGACCCATGATCCTAATCGACTGTGCATTTGCATTCAAACACAAATTTTAAATAATGCACAAATTTAGGGGGAGATCTTGCTTATCATATACTTCTCAAAGCGACAATGTATTTCACTTACTTTATCATTTGTTGAAGCTTTGATCTATATGTTGTCATTAGTTACCAAAAAAGGGAGATTGAAAGTGCAACTAATCCCCGGGTGGTTTTGATAATTCATAACAACATATAGCTCATTGAACTAATATCCATTCAAGATAAAAAATTTCAGCAAGTTCAATGAATCGGTGAGAGAGAGCTGAGTGTTGGGGAGACTATCATTTGAAGCACAAGAGTTCATCATCAACACACCATCTATTACCTTTTGGAGAGTGGTGTCTCCTAGATTGGTTAGGTGTCGCTTGGGAGCCTCCGTCAAGATGTGGAGTTGAACCAAGAAGTTTGTAAGGGCAAGGAGATCGCCTACTTCGTGAAGATCTACCCTGAGTGAGGAAAGTCTTTCGTGGGTGATGGCCATGGTGGGATAGACAAGGTTGCTTCTTCGTGGACCCTTCGTGGGTGGAGCCCTCCGTGGACTCGCGCATCCGTTACCCTTGGTGAGTTGAAGTCTCCATCAACGTGGACGTACGATAGCACCACCTATCAGAACCACGCCAAAAATCTTCGTGTCTCATTGCGTTTGCCTTCTCCAAACCCTTCACTTTACCTTTATATGCAATGTTTTACTTCCCACTGCTATACTCTTAGAATTGCATGTGTAGGTTGATTGCTTGATTTGTGCTAATAGCTAAAATCTGCCTACAACTAAAATTGGGAAAATATTAAATTTTTATTTGGGCAAGTAGTCTAATCATTCCCTCTAGACATACTTTTGATCCTACAACACGTCGCAAAATCATGGGACTTCTTAACGGGATTGTAGAGATGCTCTAGATGCCTCAGGATCCGTTAAGAACAACAACTCCCAACAACTCCCGTAAACCTTAAATAACTATCATTTATGAAAAGTTGAGGCAAAATAGCTCTTCAACAATTTTCCTAAACTAGATATTTTTATGGGACATCGTAAAAACATCCCACCTTCCGGCAATTATATGGGAAGATAGCTCTTCGCGTATAATTTGACAGGTGCAAAACCACCTGAAAGTTTAGAGCACGCGTCGTGCGCCGCCGTGTCGCCGCCACGCTGCGCCGAGTCGATCTCCATGCCGCACCGCCTTGGCCACTGCCATTCTACACCGCGTCGACCGCCTTCACTACCCCGTCGCACCGTGCTGCCCGCTGCTGCCACCACGGGAGTCTCCGCTGCCCCGCCTCACCATGCCGGGAACCGCCACCGCGCCTCCCCTGCTGTGCCGCCTCACCGCTCCAGCTGCTCTGATGGCTATTGCCACACCTCCCAACGCCGTGTCACTAACTTGCGGGACCAAATGACCTTCATTATCTCTACCACTTAAAAAGAACGTAAGGTTCTCATTTCACCTTTCTTCCCATCATCCCTGTCCAACCTTTCATGTGTATCATAATCAATCACCTTAATTTACTTACCTTATGAACCAATTTCATTTTAATTTACTTACCAAACTTCTAATTTAAATATAAGGTAATTCACAGACAAAATTTGATGAACATTTATTTATACAATCGCATTATTATTGACATGTAAATCACAAACTAACGTACTAGAATATTTATATCCCGTTGCAACGCACGGGCATTGTTCTAGTATTAGTGAGAAATAGGAAAATGGTTTTTTTGTGGGAAGAAGTTTTATTGTAACCGAGAAATAGCTGTCTGACAACTTTACGTAAATTACTAGCTGACTGCCCGTGCGTTGCTACGGAGCAACACAATAATGTTTTATTGTTGTATTTGTCCCACTTCACCCTTCCCTTCATGTTTTCTTGACACACATCTTATTTCTCATCCCACCAATAACCAGACAAACATTGATCTTCCTGGTCCGCACTTCACTCTAGCTTTGATGTCCTGGTTTAACTTCACTTGATATAGCTCCAATGAGAGTATAAGCTAACACTTACGATGTTTGTCATTTGTTCTTTTATGGATAGTGCTCATGTGTATGTGTGTTTTCATGAGGATTTTTTACTAACCAGGCCATTAAAATAAATGCTTCCTGTGTTTTCCCTCTTTAATTCTCACGAAGCATGACAAAATTCTTAGAATAAGTGAATTCATCATTGTGCTCACTTGTGCTCCTGGTTAGCTAAGACCCTAAATGTACTTCCAGTCTGAAGTATGGCCGGACCAGTGAAATTTACTCCTAATGGCTTTTAGTATGAAAGTATGGGTTGGCAGCTCTTTGTTTCCCTCTATCTAGTGGTTCATATGTACAACAGAGCAACAACAAGCTTGTGATTAATCACTGTCCTCATCTTTACATTTCAGAACTTGTACACCTGATAGATTTGTTATGCCTTGTGCTAATTCCTCACCTAGCTACTGAATGTAAACTATCCCTTGTGTTAGTTCCTCACATAGATACAGAATGTACATTCTACTTGGTTCCTATTATCCATTTTATTTCTGATCACCGCGTTTCACATGTATACCCTTGTAGAAAGAATAACGAACCCAATTGCTTCCATCATAGGTGAGATAGTAGAGGTGATCAAGTATACCTTCCCTCTACTCTACGACAAGCTCCGTCTCTAGCAGACCCCTACTTTGAGTTAAACTCTGATGCTTATGCGCTGAGTATAGTAAACCAAATCGAAAGGAAGGCATATCAAGTTGGAAGTTGGAACCAACAGTTTCACCTAAAAAGGTAGAACTATTATGCAATAAAAAAACAACCTCAAGAAATTTAAGAAAATGTAAATTAATTCATCACTTTCTTTTTTAGAATTGTAACAAGGGCACAAGGCAATACCATTAAAACATTTCTTAATTACCATGTCAAACCATCCTACTAAACATGAAAAAACATGCTAGTCTGAGGCACGATGAACCAAAATCCAACTACAATATAAAAGTTTTGGAAATATTGCACGAAGGTAATAATGAGCTATATATAAAATAAAAATGAAAAGTAAGGCCATGTCCAATGTAAGTCGTACCTGCAATTTTGCTAACTTGCGGGATGCCTTATTATTTACTTCACATAAACTTGTACAGGATGTAAAAGCATGCACCTATGCAGTTTGTCAAGAATCGCATCCAGCGCCTGCTAGTGGGGCACCCACATTTGTCCTTGGGTCCTTGCCATCCCTAATTCCACAGGAAAAAATAGAATAGGAGGAGACTGAATAAATAAAAAACAAAGAAACTGAACCTGACACCAGGAGCCGCTTCACACTCCGTGCGCTGGTAGCATCGCTTCTCCTAGTCCCAACAATCTGAAAAAGAGCAGAAGTCACGTTACACCGATGAAATAAAATTTGGCGCAAAATGAATACATCGACACCTTTCATGACTTGATCCAACGCTTCTTGGGTGGCTTGGTCTGCTCCTCCCTGCCACTACTGTCGCTTCAGCTTGCGCCGGCAGGGGTTAGAGGTGGAGGACCCGTACATGCCGCTGCAGAGCTGGAGGCAAGGCGGCGATGAGGGGGAAAATCATCCACGAGAAGGCGAGAGGATGCGGCACAACGCATTGGTGGGGATGCCGAGGGCAGCGCTACGAGCTGACGTGATTCCCGCATCCTCCAACACGCGGGTAGTTCCTCTCTGGTGACAGCGACCGCGGCATGGCTGCTGCTGCCGTCGCTCTCTTGGATGCCCCCCTCGCCGTCGGCGACCCTAACATCCATGATCCAGCGGAGGAAGGATCTAGCATGCTCGACACCGCTGCCATGCCACCGCTGTAGAGCACCATGACCTCCAAGTCCTTGCACAGATGGTGATGGGGGTATCCCACGCAACCAGTGTGGATGAAGGACGATGCACATAGGCGGCGGCAGCGGCGAGTTTTCTGTTGAGACAGACGGGATCGAGAATGAGAGGGCTGGGGGAGGTCGGGCCTTGGACATGGGTCGCGGTTCTCGTTTTAGTTTTTTTCAAAGTGGAGATGGGAGCGTGGGCTGGTTTTCCGGTTTCTTTGTCCTCGTGCGTGCGGGGTGGACTATTTTTTTACTGCGCTTGATCGAGGGGTGGAACCAAGGAAATGAACGAGGCGGGGGGATAGAACGAGGTTGAACCATCACGACGTTCGATCCCCCTTTAATGGTAGAGAAATAAAAATGAAAAGTAAGGCCATGTCCAATGTAAGTCATACCTGCAATTTTGCTAACTTGCGGGATGCCTTATTATTTACTTCACATAAACTTGTACAGGATGTAAAAGCATGCACTTATGCAGTTTGTCAAGAATCGCATCCAGCGCCTGCCAGTGGGGCGCCCGCATTTGTCCTTGGGTCCTTGCCATCCCTAATTCCACACGAAAAATTAGAATAGGAGGAGACTGAATAAAGAAAAAACAAAGAAACTAAACCTGACACCAGGAGCCGCTTCACACTCCGTGCGCTGGTAGCATCGCTCCTCCTAGTCCCAACAATCTAAAAAAGAGCAGAAGTCACGTTACACCAATGAAATAAAATTTGGCGCAAAACGAATACATCGACACCTTTCATGACTTGATCCAACGCTTCTTGGGCGGCTTGGTCTGCTCCTCCCTGCCACTACTGTCGCTTCAGCTTGCGTCGGCGGGGGTTAGAGGTGGAGGACCCGTACATGCCGCTGTAGAGCTGGAGGCAGGGCGACGACGATGGGGGAAATCATCCACGAGAAGGCGAGAGGATGCGGCACAACGCATTGGTGGGGATGCCGAGGGTAGCGCTACGAGTTGACGTGATTCCCGCATCCTCCAACACACGGGTAGTTCCTCTCTGGCGACAGCGACCGCGGCATGGCTGCTACTGCCGTTGCTCTCTTGGGCGCCCCCCTCGCCGTCGGCGACCCCAACATCCATGATCCAGCGGAGGAAGGATCTAGCATGCTCGACGCCGCGGCCATGCCACCACTGTAGAGCACCATGACCTCCCAGTCCTTGCACAGATGGTGATGGGGGGATCCCACGCGACCAGTGTGGATGAAGGACGATGCGCATAGGCGGCAGCAGCGGCGAGTTTTCTGTTGAGACAGACGAGATCGAGAATGAGAGGGCTAGGGGAGGTCAGGCCTCAAACGTGGGTCACGGTTCTCGATTTAGTTTTTTCAAAGTGGAGATGGGAGCGTGGGCTAGTTTTCCGGTTTCTTCGTCCTCATGCATGTGGGATGGACTATTTTTTTACTGCGCTTGATCGAGGGGTGGAACCAGGGAAACGAACGAGGCGGGAGGATCGAACGAGGTCGAACCATCACGACGTTCGATCCCCCTTTAATAGTAGAGATACAGTCATCAAGTAAACTAATGTGTTTGACAGACTATCAGAAAACAGTGATTCATCGACGGACCGCGAAGAGAAGGGCCGCCGGACGCCATGAATTTCTTAGCCTGGAACTGTCGAGGCTTGGGGTTGTACTCGATGGTTGGCGAACTCAGGGACTTGATACGGTCATACAACCCAACGGTGGTTTTTCTTTCAGAAACTAAGAATAAGGCGAGAGTGATGGAGAAACTGAAGTGGAGTTTGGGTTTCAGAAGTGGTGTTGCGGTAGATTGTCAAGGTTTGAGTGGGGGTTGACTCTGTGGTGGAGAGAAAATGTGCAAGTTAACATTAGGCCTTGGTGCCAATATTTTATAGACGCGGAAATGATATGGGAAAGTAAGACCTATAGATTCACTGGTTTCTATGGGGAGCCCAAGACGGAGTTGCGCAAGAAATCATGGGATGCAATTAGGTTTCTAAAAGCACAAGATGATCTTCCTTGGATTTGTGTTGGGGACTACAATGAAGCTCTTTTCCAAACAGACCAACTCGGTGGTAATCAGCGGCCTTTTGTACAGATGGAGGACTTTAGAGATTGCTTGGCGGAATCCGGATTAGTAGATTTAGGGTTCTCGGGCTACCCATACACATGGGATAATAAATGTGACGGGACAGAGAACGTCAAGGTAAGACTGGACAGAGCCACGTGCACGGATAAATTTCTGGAGCTATTTCCAGAAACACATGGGGAACATCTAGTCACGGAGGAATCAGATCACCAAGCCATTTTGGTTAGAGTGTTGGAGACGACTCCATGCGCCAAAGACCGAGGCCCGAGACCTTTTCAATTTGAAGAGGCTTGGACGAGGCACGAGCAGTATGACACCATGATCGCACAGGCCTGGTCAGAAGCTGGTACAGATGAAAACTCAGTGGCAACGGTGTGGGCAAAGCTGAGCAAGATGACTGGGAGCATGCAGCGCTGGGCGCGAGAGGTGTTTGGGTCCATATGGCGGCAAATAGCAAAACTTAAGACGCAGCTCGCGGAAGCATGCAGTAGAGCGGATATGTCCGGTACCTCACTGGAGGTCAGAGAGATAGAAAAGCAGTTGCGAGAAATCTATGGGCGGGTGGAGCTACTGTATAGACAGCGATCACGCGTGGACTGGCTGCGGGCGGGAGACCAAAACACAAAATATTTTCAGAATAGGGCGTCGCACCGCAAGAGGAAAAATACCATACGAGCTCTACGCAGAGAAGATGGTACAAGATGCACGGTCGATGAGGACATGAGGGAGATGGCAGCCCGCTTTTATGAGTCTTTGTTTACTTTCGAAGTCGCGTTGTTTCAGATGGGGCCGATGAAGGCGCCGGGTCCGGACGGGTTACCCGCTCTCTTTTACCAAAGACACTGGTCATTGGTAAGGGTTGATGTATGCACGGCAGTTCGGGACTTTTTAAATGAGGCCTTGACCCCGGCTGAGTTTAATGACACGATTATCGTCATGATACCGAAAGTTATCTCACCGGAGTTACTTTCGCAATTTCGCCTGATTAGCCTATGCAATGTTTTGTACAAGATCGCCACAAAGGTGTTGGCAAACAGGCTGAAGGGTATTCTTCCACTCCTCATCTCTGAAGAACAAAGCGCTTTTGTGCCTGGGCGTCTGATCACTGATAATGTGTTGGTGACATATGAGTGTGTACATGTGATACGAAATAGAAAAAGGAAGAAGAGTTTGTGTGCGATTAAGTTGGATATGATGAAAGCGTATAATCGGGTCGAGTGAGTTTTTCTTGAGATGATTATGACACGATTTGGTTTTGATTCCCAGTGGGTCTCCATGATAATGAGATGCGTCACCTCAGCTCGTTTTTCTGTTAAGTTAAATGGTGGGCTATCCAGGAGGTTTACACCGTCTCGTGGATTAAGACAGGGAGATTTGTTGTCACCGTATTTGTTTCCATTCTGTGTGGAGGGATTTTCAACTCTCCTCAAGAAGGCTCAGACTGACAAACAGTTGTCATGTGTGAAGTTTGGGAGCACTGGCCCCCATGTAACTCATCTTTTGTTTGCACACGATAGTATTGTCTTCTTGGAGGGAACCAAAGAGAACATGGAGACTTTAAAACAGATTCTTGAGAAGTATGAAAAAGCGTCTGGACAAAAGGTAAACTTGCAGAAATCCTCGATCTTTTTCGGAAAAGGAAGTCAAGGTGAGATGAAGGAACAGATGAAGCAGATAGTGGGGATTCAGACCGAGGCTCTTAGTGAACGGTATTTGGGGCTTCCAACACTGGTTGGCAGGTCCAAGGATGGCACTTTTAAACATGTAACTGAGTGTGCTAAGGGAAAAGTAGGGGGTTGGAAGGGCCAAGGATTGTCCAAAGTTGCTAGAGAAGTGCTCGTCAAATCTGTTTTGCAAGCGACACCGATGTAACACCCCGGATGTAACTACCTTATTTGTATTCCAACTCTTGCCATTTCCGGCTCTAAGTTATTCTATTTCCTCATTGTCGGGTTTTTGTCTTCGTGTGTTTTCGTATTTGTCATGCATCTCATATCATGTCATCATGTGCATTGCATTTGCATACGTGTGCGTCTCATGCATTCGAGCATTTTCCCCGTTGTCCATTTTGCATTCCGGCGCTCCTATGTCCTCCGGTGCCCCTTTCTACCTCTTTCCGTGTGTGCGTTAATCGGATTGGACCGAGACTTGTCATGCGGCCTTGGTTTACTACCGGTAGACCGCCTGCCAAGTTTCGTGCCATTTGGACTTCGTTTGATACTCCAACGGTTAACCGAGGGACCAAAAAGGCCTCGTGTGGGTTGCAGCCCAACACCCTCTCCAAAGTGGCCCAAAACCCACATAAACCCCCTCCATCATCTCGGTCGTTCGATCACGATCATGTGGCCGAAAACCACACCTCATTTGGACTCTCCTAGCTCCCTCTACCTATAAATATGTGCTCTCCTCCGAATTTTCCGCGCAGATCAAACCCTAGCCCCACTCCTCTCGCGCCGCCGGACATGTCCGTTCCGTCGCCAGACATGTCCACCGCCACCGCCACCTCACCTCCACCAATCGGAGCACGCCATGTCACCTGCGTCGCCGCCCCGAGCCACTCACGGCGCGCCACCTGGCCCGCCGGCTCCCCTCCCACCGCGCCAGGCCCGTGGACCCGGATCTGGCCCTCCGGGCCCAAGCCGCCCGAACCGCGCCTCCGCTCCTCGCCTCTCGTGCGCCCGAGCGCGCCGCCGCCCAGGCTCGACATCGTCGGGTCTCGAGCTCCCTGTTACTCCGCCGCCAAGACCTCCCGCCGGCGAGGCTCGCCGCCCGATCTTGCTTCCGCCGCGCCGCAGGCCTCCTCCACCGCGTCTCGACGACCGAGCCTCCCTGTTGCCTCTTCTCGCCGCTGCATGCTTCGGCAGCCGCGCCGGCGTGCGCCGCCTCGTCTTTGACCTCGCCGGAGTTCGTCCCTCGCCGGCCGGATCCGGAGAAGAAGGTGGACCAGATCCACCACACGCTCCATCCAAACGCCTCCCTCCGTCCCGGATCTCGTCGTCCCGCACCATCCCGTCCCGGGTTGACTTCTCAGAGGGTATATTTCCACTAAGTCCCCGGTATTTTTGGGCATTTTCATCGCATCATAACTTCATCACCGTGGCTCCGATTCGTGCGTGTAGCATATCAAAATGTTCGTCTTGACGAGTACATCATTTAATCTCAATGCATCATTCTCATTTGAGCTCATCTTGATGCCCGAAATGCTGTTAGAAGAGGGCTATGTGGTGTTAGTTTCAGATGTGTTTCAGCAAATGCACTTTTGTCATTTTTGCCATGATTAATGTGTGCATGCTATGATCCTGAGCTCTACATGTGTTTTTAAGTATGCCATGTTATATTTACAGGGGTGTATGCCATGTATTTTTGTGATCTTTGTGGTTACTAGCACAAGAATGCAAAGTAGCTTACCTAATGTTGCTGATTTCAGGGACTTAGAAATATTCTAAGTCTTTGTCCTGCTGTAATTTTTATGCCATATGTTCATGTTGTTTCCTAGTGATCTGTGCCTCTTTTGAGCATGATCAGTAAGGATGTTTTGTAGATATTGTGGTGCTATATCCATACATGTCTTTGTTTGCATTTATGGAGCACCCTAGCTTGAGTCAATCGAGCTCTACTTTTGCTATAAAATGTTCTTGGCAGATTGTTAACATGTTTTGCAATTTTGCCAAGCTTGTTGTAGTTGATCCATGCATGCTATGATGTTGTTCTTTCCATGTCTAGCTTCTATGCCATGTCTATTTGCTAGGTGTATGCTTAGTTTGTCATGCAATGCCTCGTAGTGAGTGCATCGAGCTCGTAAACATGCCTACTCGTTATCTGTTTTGCATGCTCCAGTTTTTCACTAAGTCTGAATCTGTTAACGATAATTGCTATGTTCACTTTTGGCTCATGGTCACTAAGGTACTTGCAATTGTATGCTTTGAGTAGCTTCATACCATGCCTTGTTTTGCCATGATATGTTCCTTTAGCATGTAGTTTTCGTGCTCTAAACATTGCTTCCTGATGTTAAATTCCAGACTTGTTGTTATTTTCACTAAGTCTGTAACCTGTTATCATTTGCACTTTTACCATGCTTGTTTGAACCTGCTATTGAGTGAATTAGCCGTAGCTCCGTGTTCATCTTTTGTCAAGCATCATGAGTGGATCCCTGCCATGTATTTTGTTGTCATGTTGGAGTGCTGTAGCATATTGTTCTTGATGCATTTAGGTGGTCTCGTGCTGATTATCACAGACCGGTGCCATATTTGTTTTGCTTGCCATGTCCAAACCGTGCATCCGATTCCGGTGATCTTTATATCGATTTTGACCGAAATCACCTCCCCTTTCCAGTGGCACTCTTGGTTTTCCAAGTTGAGGCCAGGTTCAATCATTCCTTTCCAAACCATGCCTATGCATCACATATCGCATCCCGCATATCATACCATGTTTGCATCATGTTGCTTGAGCATTGCACGTGGTTGGTTCTGTTCCTTTTTTTGTTTGTTTTTCTTGCTTGGGTAGAGCCGGGAGACGGGTACGTGAACGAGGAGCTCGTTGAGTACGCTTACGAGGATCAAGTCAACTATGAGAACTTTGCAGGCAAGATGACCATACCCTCGAAATCACTTCTATCTTTGCTTGCTAGATGCTCGCTCTTTTGCTATGCCTATGCTACGATACCTACCACTTGCTTATCATGCCTCCCATATTGCCATGTCAAACCTCTAACCCACCTTGTCCTAGCAAACCGTTGTTTGGCTATGTTACCGCTTTGCTCAGCCCCTCTTATAGCGTTGCTAGTTGCAGGTGAAGTTTGGAGACCGTTCCTTGTTGGAACATGTTTATTGTTGGGATATCATAATATTATCTTGTTTATCTTAATGCACCTATATACTTGGTAAAGGGTGGAAGGCTCGGCCTTATGCCTGGTGTTTTGTTCCACTCTTGCCGCCCTAGTTTCCATCATATCGGTGTTATGTTCCCCGATTTTGCATTTCTTACACGGTTGGGTTATAATGGGAACCCCTTGATAGTTCGCCTTGAATAAAACTCCTCCAGCAATGCCCAACATTGGTTTTACCATTTGCCACCTAGACTCTTTTTCCCTTGGGTTTCCGAAGCCCAAGGGTCATCTTTATTATACCCCCCGGGCCAGTGCTCCTCTGAGTGTTGGTCCAAAACAGAGCCACTTGCAGCGCCACCTCGGGGTAACTTGAGGGTTGGTTTTAGTTGTACGTAGTGTTCATCTGAGTGTGCCCTGAGAACGAGATATGTGCAGCTCCTATCGGGATTTGTCGGCACATTCGGGCGGTGTTGCTGGACTTGTTTTACCATTATCAAGATGTCCTGTAACCGGGATGCCGAGTCTGATCGGATTGTCTTGGGAGAAGGAATATCCTTCGTTGACCGTGAGAGCTTGTGATGGGCTAAGTTGGGACTCCCCTGCAGGGATTTGATCTTTTGAAAGTTGTGCCCGCGGTTATGGGCAGATGGGAATTTGTTAATGTCCGGTTGTAGATAACCTGAAACTTAACTTAATTAAAATGCATCAACCGCGTGTGTAACCGTGATGGTCTCTTCTCGGCGGAGTCCGGGAAGTGAACACGGTGTTGGAGTAATGCTTGACGTAGGTTGTTCTAGGATCACTTCTTGATCATAGTTGTTTCGACCGTGCTGTTGCCTTCTCTTCTCGCTCTCATTTGCGATGTTAGCCACCATATATGCTAGTCGCTTGCTGCAGCTCCACATCATACCTTTACCTTACCTATAAGCTTAAATAGTCTTGATCATGAGGGTGTGAGATTTCCGAGTCCCCGTGACTCACAGATTACTTCCAAAACCAGATGCAGGGACCGATGATACCGCTCCAGGTGATGCGTTTGAGCTCAAGTGGGAGTTCGATGAAGACTCTCGTCGTTACTACGTATCTTTCCCAGATGATCAGTAGTGGTGCCCAGTTGGGGCGATCGGGGGCTATGTTGCATTTGGGGTTTATCTTCATTTTGGTTCCGTAGTCGGACCTTGAGTGTAATTGGATGAATGTAATGATATTTATGCATTGCGTGACGTGGCGAGTGTAAGCCAACTATGTATCTTTTCCCTTATTGTATTACATGGGTTGTTTGCGAAGATTACCTCACTTGCGACATTGCTTTCAATGCGGTTATGCCTCTAAGTCGTGCTTCGACACGTGGGAGATATAGCCGCATCGAGGGCATTACAAGTTGGTAATCAGAGCCTTCCCCGACCTTAGGAGCCCCCTGCTTGATCGAATCGTTGGCGTTGTTGAGTCTAGAAAAATGTTTTGAGTCATTTAGGATTATATATATCGGAGAGTAGGACTTCTTTTTACTCCTCAGTCCCTTCGTCGCTCTGGTGAGGCATCCTGACGTAGAGTTTTGACTCTTTCTCTTCTCAAATTTCACTAAATTTTTTTTAGGATCACGCGGGTATCTTGGAATTGTTCTGATGGTTTTGTGACAAGAACATTGTTCTTGGTGCCTCCTGACATTTAGGGGTTGTGGCAGTGTCCCGGGGAGTTGAGCTCCGAGGTGTTGCCGTCACAATTTTATCGTTGAGATTCTGGAATACCTGAGTTTCGCCGACATTGAAAATCTCTTTTATGCAGTTGTTGGTGAGATAACCTCGACGCCACCCAGTACTGGGGCGGGAGTTTGGGAGTATTGCCATAACTTGTATAACGGATGCTTTAAGAAGGTTGAGGTAAATGATTTCCAAAGTTTTCTTGGTTATGTGTTGAAGGGTGGATACAGCTGGATGTAGGATTTGCTAGTTTTGGGTGAGATATTATGCTTCCCCTGTATCCCCAACACCTGATTGCATAACCGGGAAGTTTCGGGAGTTTATAAGTGGGAATTCAAGTAGCTCTTAGGATATCTTTCCGACAGATGTATGATATGAAATTGGGGTTCGACGTCTAGTGGTCCGCCTATCCACGGTCGGTTTTATAGTGGTCTCGTTGTGTCTTAAAGAGTCCTTGGCTATGCTGACTTGGGGACGCTTCGTATGTCATGTGCACTGCCTTGTGCATGATGGTGCTGTACGATCAAGCCCGTGTAGGCCCCACCACGAAAACTTTGGACGAAATCTCTATCATATGTTTGTTCCGGCTTATTATGCAAGTCAATCCTTTGTTTTGTTTTTGAGCTGTGGTATTCGAGTTGCTTCGAAGTCAAATGTTGATTCCATACCTTCCCCAAGCGGTGTTCTCATACTCCTATGCGAATACTAATCCTTCTCGATAATTGAGATTGTCATGTCAATCCTTTTCACCGGTGTGTTTCTCTTCAAGTGGATCCGATCATTTCAACATCCGCAAGATCAAGTATCAGTTTCTTCTCAACGGTGTTTTGTTTCATCCGTCTCCAAGTTGCCTTTGTTTTTCCCGCCCACCCACCCTTTTTCTTCAAGGACTCAGATTTCTTATTCAAGTATCCTTTTATTGATATGAAGTCTCTCCATTCTTTTCAATCAATATTCTTACCCGGGGATTCTCATGAAGATTCTAACGGAGCTTCAAGTTCGTCACTCTTCACTCATTTTCTTCTCCGGGTGGAACCAATTCAAGCTTTGTTGATCATATCTTTTCCTTGTTTTCAAAAGCCTTCTCATACCGGTGCACCTTATATTCAGTCATTTCTCGCTATTCAATTATTCCAGAGTGCTCAAGATATCTTGAAGATTCGTGTTTCCACTCTGCATTCGTTCAAACTCTTTCGAGGATGTTATCTAATTCAAGCCTTTTAATTCAACCGGCGCAATCTCTCTTTTAAATCGTTCAACGGTGTATCTTTTTAGTGGGCCCTAACCCACAGGTCTTTTCCCAGGATCTTACCTGACTCTTCTTATTTTCCCGGAGCTATCCTAAATTCTTTTCAAAGTTTGACGTAAGAATGATTCATCATCAGTCATATGTATTTATCCAAGATCTTTCAAATTCTTTTCACCGTTGGCTCAACCTTTCCATTCTTCATTCCAGTGTGCCTCAATAATTCTTGGTGGTGTCTCTCGTCGTCATTCTCAACATTTGAAGATCGAAGAAGAGTTTTACCTCCATATCTTATCCGTTCTCTCAGAGATTCGTGGTTCTAGTTCGAGGCCATCCTCTCATAATTGTTTTGATTGTGAGAATTCTTTTCACCTATCCGGAGCAATTCAAGAGTCTTCTCAGTTTGATTATCCGGAGTCCGTCAATTCAGGTTTATTAATTCTCAGCTTTCAGTTATCATTCTCCAAACTAACCGGTGCATCATTCAAGTATATTCTCTAATCAGTTCATGATCTCTTTGTTCTCTCGTATCTAAACTCTCTCATGTATCTCCGTTCATTTGCTAATTCTTACCGGTGATTCACCCCTTTACTTCATTCGTTTTCAATTCTTACGGTGGTTCGTTCAAGATCTCTTCCTGGGTTATCATATCAATTCTTTCGTTTTTTCAAATTCTACCAGTGGTTCGTTGAAGACCTTTCTCAAATTGACGCTATATCTATCTTAACCCTTTCTACGAGAATAAGTAATATGTCAAATCCATTGATTGTCATCAATTTAATTGGTGAAGGATAAGCATTATGTAATTCTTATTTTTGTTTCATTGAGTAAATTCAATTCCTTATTCCGGAGTGGTCCATCATATCACATTCTCGGTTCGAGATGCCTTATCTTTTATTCCGGTGTTACGAGTTTCCACTTTATCTCATCGCAAAGCTTCATCCAATCATTGCAAGGATTCACCTTGCGTTTTCAACTTCTCTTTTCCTCTCGGTTGATCATTCTTTATTACCGGAGTTCTTCATGGAGGCTCTGCATGATGGTTCATAAAGGATGTAATTTCTTCTTGAAGTTTTCATCGAGATTCTTTTCAGAGGAGCTCAAGTATTCTTCATCTTGCATTCCGAGGTGCAATTCTTTCTAACTTATCTTTTGAGATGGTGTTATGTCTTTCTTGACAATTTCCCTTCATGTTTCATGATTCAAAAGTTGTCAAGAATGAAATATTTGAAATCCATCAATCTTGTCATTGGAGTTATCTGGGGTTATATTTCACCTAAAGCTTTCCCTAAGGATTGTTGCTATTAATGGTGATAATATATGATCCTAGTTCTTCATCTATCCTCCCAGTGAAATATTTTCTGGTCTCCTTGTTCATATCAATCCAATCTATTGTTTCCATTGGTGGCAGAATTTCACCTCATTATTTCGAGAAGTTTTCCATAAGCCCACTACAAACTTATTTGTTTCGTTGTTGTTTTTTTCAACAACTCCGTTCTAACCTTCTTGGAAGAGTGTTATCCAAGCCCAATTGTGGCAGAAGTTGGCATTTTCTTCTCCATCCTTTTCTTTCAATTATCTATCTTCTATTTCTTTCTTCCGGAGGCATTGTGAGGTTGCTCTCTTCAACCCATCTTCTTGTTTTGTCAGGATCGTGTTCTTTTCGTGTTTATCCATTTAACTGGAGTGTTGTGCCCTCTGCTCAAGTCCTTTTCATCCTACCAAGTCTTGCATCTCTTTTCAACTGGAGTGCTATACGAATTTGTTCTTCCTTGTTCCTCTTTTCTAACGGAGTGTTTTCAATTTCGTTCATCTCCATTGTATTCTTTCTCCAAGTTGTTCAACCTCTCAAGGTTCTTTGGTTTCACTCATTGGTCAAAGAAGCAACTTAGTTTTACCTCTTCTCTTTCTCTTCCGTTTTCCCTCCGGTGCCATTCTAGATCTCGGGACGAGATCCTTTCGTAGTGGTGGAGTGTTGTAACACCCCGGATGTAACTACCTTATTTGTATTCCAACTCTTGCCGTTTCCGGCTCTAAGTTATTCTATTTCCTCGTTGTCGGGTTTTTTTCTTCGTGTGTTTTCGTCTTTGTGATGCATCTCATATCATGTCATCATGTGCATTGCATTTGCATACGTGTTCGTCTCATCCATTCGAGCATTTTCCCCGTTGTCCGTTTTGCATTCCGGCTCTCCTATGTCCTCCGGTGCCCCTTTCTACCTCTTTTCGTGTGTGTGTGTGTGTTAAACGTTTTCGGATTGGACCGAGACTTGTCATGCGGCCTTGGTTTACTACCGGTAGACCGCCTGCCAAGTTTCGTGCCATTTGGACTTCGTTTGATACTCCAACGGTTAACCGAGGGACCGAAAAGGCCTCGTGTGGGTTGCAGCCCAACACCCTCTCCAAAGTGGCCCAAAACCCACCTAAACCCCCTCCATCATCTCGGTCGTTCGATCACGATCGCGTGGCCGAAAACCACACCTCATTTGGACTCTCCTAGCTCCCTCTACCTATAAATATGTGCTCTCCTTCGAATTTTCCGCGCAGATCAAACCCTAGCCCCGCTCCTCTCGCGCCGCCGGACATGTCCACCGCCGCCGCCACCTCACCTCCACCAATCGGAGCACGCCATGTCACCTGCGCCGCCGCCCCGAGCCACTCACGGCGCGCCACCTGGCCCGCAAGCTCCCCTCCCACCGCGCCAGGCCCGCGGACCCGGATCTGGTCCTCCGGGCCCAAGCCACCCGAGCCGCGCCTCCGCTCCTCGCCTCCCGTGCGCCTGAGTGCGCCGCCGCCCAGGCTCAACGTCGCCGGGTCCCGAGCTCCCTGTTACTCCGCCGCCAAGACCTCTCGCCGGCGAGGCTCGCCGCCCGATCTTGCTTTCGCCGCGCCGCGGGCCTCCTCCACCGCGCCTCGGCGACCGAGCCTCCCTGCCGCCTCTTCTCGCCGCTACATGCTTCGGCAGCCGCGCCGGCGTGCGCCGCCTCGTCTTCGACCTCGACGGAGTTCGTCCCTCGCCGTCCGGATCCGGAGAAGGTGGACCAGATCCACCACACCCTCCATCCAAACGCCTCCCTCCGTCCCGGATCTCGTCGTCCCGCACCGTCCCGTCCCGGGTTGACTTCTCAGAGGGTATATTTCCACTAAGTCCCCAGTATTTTTGGGCATTTTCATCGCATCATAACTTCATCATCATGGCTCCGATTCGTGCGTGTAGCATATCAAAATGTTCGTATCGACGAGTACATCATTTCATCTCATTGCATCATTCTCATCTGAGCTCATCTTGATGCCCGGAATGCTGTTGGAAGTGGGCTATGTGGTGTTAGTTTCAGATCTGTTTCAGCAAATGCACTTTTCTCATTTTTGCCATGATTAATGTGTGCATGCTATGATCCTGAGCTCTACATGTGTTTTGAAGTATGCCATGTTATCTTTACAGGGGTGTATGCCATGTATTTTTGTGATCTTTGTGGTGACTAGAAAAAGCATGCAAAGTAGCTTACCTAATGTTGCTGATTTCAGGGACTTAGAAATATTCTAAGTCTTGGTCCTGCTGTAATTTTTATGCCATATGTTCATGTTGTTTCCTAGTGATCCGTGCCTCTTTTGAGCATGATCAGTAAGGATGTTTTGTAGATATTGTGGTGCTCTATCCATACATGTCTTTGTTTGCATTTATGGAGCACCCTAGCTTGAGTCAATCAAGCTCTACTTTTGCTATAAAATGTTCCTGGCAGATTGTTAACATGTTTTGCAATTTTGCCAAGCTTGTTGTAGTTGATCCGTGCATGTTATGATGTTGTTCTTGCCATGTCTAGCTTCTATGCCATGTCTATTTGTTGGGTGTATGCTTAGTTTGTCATGCAATGCCTCTTAGTGAGTGCATCGAGCTCGTAAACATGCCTACTCGTTATCTGTTTTGCATGCTCCAGTTTTTCACTAAGTCTGAATCTGTTAACGATAATTGCTATGTTCACATGCTTGCAATTGTATTTTCTGATTCCTTTTGGCTCATGGTCACTAAGGTACTTGCAATTGTATGCTTTGAGTAGCTTCATACCATGCCTTGTTTTGCCATGATATGTTCCTGTAGCATGTAGTTTTCGTGCTCTAAACATTGCTTCCTGATGTTAAATTCCTGACTTGTTGTTATTTTCACTAAGTCTGTAACCTGTTATCATTTGCACTTTTGCCATGCTTGTTTGAACCTGCTATTGAGTGAATTAGCAGTAGCTCCGTGTTCATCTTTTGCCAAGCATCATGAGTGGATCCCTGCCATGTATTTTGTTGTCATGTTGGAGTGATGTAGCATATTGTTCTTGATGCATTTAGATGGTCTCGTGCTGATTATCGCAGACCAGTGCCATATTTGTTTTGCTTGCCATGTCCAAACCGTGCATCCGATTCCGGTGATATTTATATCGATTTCGACCGAAATCACCTCCCCTTTCCAGTGGCACTCTTGGTTTTCCAAGTTGAGGCCAGGTTCAATCATTCCTTTCCAAATCATGCCTATGCATCACATATCGCATCCCGCATATCATACCATGTTTGCATCATGTTGCTTGAGCATTGCACGTGGTTGATTGTGTTCCTTTTTTTGTTTGTTGTTCTTGCTTGGGTAGAGCCGAGAGATGAGTACATGAACGAGGAGCCAGTTGAGCACGCTTACGAGGATCAAGTCAACTCTGAGAACTTTGCAGGCAAGATGACCATACCCTCGAAATCACTTCTATCTTTGCTTGCTAGATGCTCGCTCTTTTTCTATGCCTATGCTACGATACCTACCACTTGCTTATCATGCCTCCCATATTGCCATGTCAAACCTCTAACCCACCTTGTCCTAGCAAACCGTTGTTTGGCTATGTTACCGCTTTGCTCAGCCCCTCTTATAGCGTTGCTAGTTGCAGGTGAAGTTTGGAGACCGTTCCTTGTTGGAACATGTTTATTGTTGGGATATCATAATATTATCTTGTTTATCTTAATGCACCTATATACTTGGTAAAGGGTGGAAGGCTCGGCCTTATGCCTGGTGTTTTGTTCCACTCTTGCCGCCCTAGTTTCCATCATATCGGTGTTATGTTCCCCGATTTTGCATTTCTTACACGGTTGGGTTATAATGGGAACCCCTTGATAGTTCGCCTTGAATAAAACTCCTCCAGCAATGCCCAACATTGGTTTTACCATTTGCCACCTAGCCTCTTTTTCCCTTGGGTTTCCGAAGCCCAAGGGTCATCTTTATTATACCCCCCGGGCCAGTGCTCCTCTGAGTGTTGGTCCAAAACAGAGCCACTTGCAGCGCCACCTCGGGGTAACTTGAGGGTTGGTTTTAGTTGTACGTAGTGTTCATCTGAGTGTGCCCTGAGAACGAGATATGTGCAGCTCCTATCGGGATTTGTCGGCACATTCAGGCGGTGTTGCTGGACTTGTTTTACCATTATCGAGATGTCTTGTAACCGGGATGCCGAGTCTGATCGGATTGTCTTGGGAGAAGGAATATCCTTCGTTGACCGTGAGAGCTTGTGATGGGCTAAGTTGGGACTCCCCTGCAGGGATTTGATCTTTTGAAAGTTGTGCCCGCGGTTATGGGCAGATGGGAATTTGTTAATGTCCGGTTGTAGATAACCTGAAACTTAACTTAATTAAAATGCATCAACCGCGTGTGTAACCGTGATGGTCTCTTCTCGGCGGAGTCCGGGAAGTGAACACGGTGTTGGAGTAATGCTTGACGTAGGTTGTTCTAGGATCACTTCTTGATCATAGTTGTTTCGACCGTGCTATTGCCTTCTCTTCTCGCTCTCATTTGCGATGTTAGCCACCATATATGCTAGTCGCTTGCTGCAGCTCCACATCATACCTTTACCTTACCTATAAGCTTAAATAGTCTTGATCGCGAGGGTGTGAGATTGCCGAGTCCCCGTGACTCACAGATTACTTCCAAAACCAGATGCAGGGACCGATGATACCGCTCCAGGTGATGCGTTTGAGCTCAAGTGGGAGTTCGATGAAGACTCTCGTCGTTACTACGTGTCTTTCCCAGATGATCAGTAGTGGTGCCCAGTTGGGGCGATTGGGGGCTATGTTGCATTTGGGGTTTATCTTCATTTTGGTTCCGTAGTCGGACCTTGAGTGTAATTGGATGAATGTAATGATATTTATGCATTGTGTGACGTGGCGAGTGTAAGCCAACTATGTATCTTTTCCCTTATTGTATTACATGGGTTGTTTGCGAAGATTACCTCACTTGCGACATTTCTTTCAATGTGGTTATGCCTCTAAGTCGTGCTTCGACATGTGGGAGATATAGCCGCATCGAGGGCGTTACAACCGACCTACACCATGAGTTGTTTTCACCTATCGAAGAAGATGTGCCGAAACCTGACTTCAATCTCGTCCAAATTCTGGTGGGGTGCAACGAATGGTGAGAGAAGGGTCCATTGGGTCGCTTGGCAAAAGATGTGTGCGAGTAAGAGGGATGGCGCATGGGGTTTCGTGAACCCGAGGCTTTCAACCAAGCGTTGTTGGTGAAACAAGCATGGCGTATCCTTCAAGTCCCAACTTCTCTATGCGCTAGAGTGCTTAAAGCGAGGTATTTTAAAGATGACTCAATCTTGTCCGCTTCCTGTCCTGCTTCGGGCTCTTTCACCTTCAGGAGCATTTTGCATGGTCGGGATTTACTGAGGGAAGGCCTGATATGGAGAGTTGGCTCAGGTGTCAATATTAACATCCATCACGACTCGTGGATACCAAGGAGCGGGAGCACTAAACCTCGGGGCCAAGTTTACATGCAGGGCATAACCAAGGCGGCACACTTACTCAACCCCGATGGTATGTCTTGGAACGAGCAGCTGGTGGATCAAATGTTCACTATGGAGGATGAGAGGGACGTGAAGCAAATCGCTATTGGGGGACCGGAGGCTGATGATTTTCTGGCATGGAACTTTACGCGTAATGGGGTATTCACAGTTAGGTCGGCATACCATCTGCGAATGTCTCTGAATAGGGCGAGGACCGGACAGCCGGCGTCCTCAAGCTCGGTGGCTATGCATAAAGGATATTTGGCGTTGTGGGATACGTGTGTGCCGGGCAAGGTTAAAATTCACATGTGGCGCATGATCCGCAACGGGCTCGCTGTGGGTTCAGAACTCCATTGTTGTTGGATCAAGCCGGGCGTTTTTTGTGTTGTGTGCGCCCGAGAAGAGACCATCATACATAGATTTTGGGGCTGCCAACATTCAGTCATGTTTTGGGAGATGTTGAGAGCACAGGTCGGGCTGGTTTTGGAGGAACCACCGAAATATACGGAGACTCGGCGAGCCATAGCATCTTGGCTACTTGACTGGTTTGCTCGGGCGAGTGGTGACGAGAGGGAGGTGATGCTTCAGGCGGCCTATAGCCTATGGTGGCGCGCAACGAGACAAGGAACGGGCGAAGGATCACACCGCCACATGAAATAACAACTACTGTGCAGGTCGCAGAGTGGAGAGCATCTCACGAGATGAGGGCGTCACAATCGGAGCCAAAGACTGTTAGCGCTGGGTACCACCGGCTGCTGGATGGGTAAAGATCAATTCCGACGGCGCGGACTCCAGGTATGGGGAGAAAGGAGGAGGAGGGGCGGTCATTCGCGATCACCAAGCGGCGTTCCGAGCAGGGCTGTGCCACTTCTTTCCAAACATTGCCGATCCTGAGATAGTTGGGGTGTTGGCCTGCAGACAGGCTGTTCGAATGGCGAATGATCTAAACTTCAGGCGGGTGCATGTCGAGCTTGATTGTCTGGCTCTGGTCAGGATGCTCAACGACCCGCAGAAGAATCTGTCTGCTGTCGGGCCTTGGGTGGAGGAGATAAAGGAGATGTTGCGGTCTATGGAGGAGTCCAAGGTGTCATGGATTCATCGTTCCGGGAATGTAGCCGCTCATAAGCTAGCAAAAGTAGGGGTAAGGGAGAAGAGATTTGGATGGGCTCACCACCAGACTTTATCTTAGATGTAATTTCAGACGAGATTCCCAACTTTGGTTAAATAAAGCGGCATGATTTCCCCTAGAAAAAAACTAAAACTATTTTTACCGGAGCTGTTGGAGTTGCTCCCTTGAGCTAAAGCTTTTCCCTTTTTCTTTTCAAAACGCTTTACCTCTCAGTTCTCTTCGTCCCTGGACATTCTTCCGGTCACCATCGGAGCCGGCGACCGGTGGCAACCGCGCGGGGACGCCGTTCCCTCTCATAACTGTCGCACGGCGGGACGCCGCGCGATCTCCTACCCCCACCCCCATCCCAGTCTACCACAGCGACACCGTGTGAGATCCGTGCTTCATCGGTAGGTAATAAACCCTAATCCCAGTCCCCTAGTTGCTTCCTCCCCGCAGCCGATCCATTCCCTCCATGCGCGCCGAGATTTCCGCCACCGCGGGCGGTGTGCTTCTTCTTGCCCGTGCTACGAGTGGTCGTGTTGGGGACAATCCCTCGCACCACGTGTCTCGGTCTCGTTACGCGCCGGCAACGCCGTTTCCACCCCATCGAAGTTTCTAACCATCCGAGCTGCCACTTCCCTTCGCGGTTTTGGCGCCGTATAAGCGAGCTCCTCGGTACTCACCCAGGCAAGCCCACAGCCGCGCGCTGTGTTGTGCGGCAGTGGGTTGGAAATGGGGAACCATGGACAGAGGCGCAGCACCTAATATCTGCCACTTTTGTGGTGACTTAATCATCTGGCTCAGCGTCTACTGACCTGGCATATAGGTGTAACTTTTCCAAGTAAAATGCCTGTAGCTCTTCTGATTTGATTGTATATCTGTTCTAGAGAAATAGATCTGTGGTAATATGCCAGACCAGTGCCTAGCTATTTGCTGTGGCAGAATCACTCTCCGGTAGCTCGCTCTCCTGCAAGAAGCTAGTGACTGCATCGGAAGCCTGGACATGGAGATTAGTTGACACTTAGTTGATCTTATATCTGTGAAGATTGGTCGTTAAACTCTGCTCCTCTTGGAGTTTGTTACTGCAAGTTATTTGTCTTGTGTGATTCCCATAGTTTTCTGTAGCAGATGGTGTTTTTTTATATAGCAATTGTTTCTGCAGAAATGCCTTTTAGTGCTCAGGCTCCATGGAACCCGATTTTTTTTTTTGAAAAATTCAAAAAACGTATTTTGAAGTTTCAAGAAATTCTGAAAAATATCCACATTGTTATATGGATGTATACTGCATTTATGTAAATTTTCATGATGAAATACGTTAAGAAGCGACAAGTGAGCTACACAAAAATGACAGAGTTGTGATTTTGAAAACAGTGAACAGTGTGTGTGTGTTCACTATAAAAAAATCAATGAGTTTCCCTTTATTGTGTAGCTCGCGTGTTAATGTATTTTCTCATTAAATTTTGCACACATATAGTATACATCCATATGAACGTGTAGTTTTTTTTTCAGAATTTTTGAAACTTTGAAATACGATTTTTGATTTTTTTTTCAGAAAAGAAGGGCGCCATGGAGCTCGAGCACACAAACGCCGCACTCTTGTTTCTTCACAAGTTTGGGAATATTATAAATTTGGGTCTGAAGGGGTAGGGATCCTTAGGCTATGGAACTTGCGTTATTTCCATATTTGTTTAAATTTAATGCATCAGGTACTCTAGGCATCAGCGCCGCTGTGCTACTGTTCTAAACACCTCAATTTCCTGCAAACCAGCACTGCATTTCTTCCAAATGTAGAAATAAATGTTGGTACTAAGTGATCTATGTGCAGGTGTGGATTGCTCATTGTATATCCTCACTTTCTGATATGGACCTATTTTGTTGTTCCCCTCCATCACAAGTTGTGATAGATTGTTGGTACCTGTTAGGAGCATTAACTCAGAAATAATATAGTTATTGTATAATATCTTTTCTGTTTGTATTTGACTTTTTTTTGTGAAATAGTACCACCATAGATCTGCTTAAGTGCCAGTTAAGAAAAATATCACCAAAATTTTCTGCCTTAATACTTTTGGAAAATGTGCAGTTAAGTTTGTTGTCATGGTGACTTAACTGTTGGCAAGGTTGGATGAATTTGATAAACACATTTAGGGATTGGAGAGGTTTGAAGGGGATTGGGGAGGAATTTGACTTACAGGGGATTTAATCCCTCACAATCTCATTTAATCCCCCTCAAACCCAATGCAACCGAACAAGGCCTTAGCTTCTTTGTCTTTTTGTGGTCCAACATCTCCTCAGGAAGGCACACACAGCCCTTGTGAAACCGCCCTTATTCCGAGTGGAATATCCCTAGCTCAAAAGGAAGAGTAAAAAGAGTTTGAAGAAACGTTTTTTATAGTGAGCATTTGTAGTTGGGTTTTTCGAGATGGGTATTTTGGTGCTCTGCTAATGTGGTGACTTTGGAGTTAAACCATACCAAATTTCCTTTCTTTGATTAATGGTTATATTTCTTTGGAAGGTTTGAAATCTGGACCCTTCTTGATGTATGCGTATTTGAAATTTTGTAGGCTCAGTTGGTGCCTTGGTGGACTAGTGAACTGAAACTGTATTAATATCTTCAGGCTCTGGTGCAATGGCCTACGAGATCAGTGAGATCAAAAGTAAAGTTCTGCTCTCATTTATGACTAATACTCACTGCAAGTGACCAAAGCACTTACTTGATTTATGGCATAATTGGTTTGGTGCCAAAAATTGGCATGCCATGTTTGGCATTGTGCCAAATATTGGCCACTAATTGGTTGGTTACCGAGTTGCCTTGCGTATCTCACATAAAGTTGCCAATAAGTCTTGGTATTGCCAACATTTGGCTAGCCAAATATTGGCAGCAAACCAATCATGCTCTTAGTTTGACATTCAATAAACCGGGTACATCTACCGTGTTCCCTTCCTTTTAGGTGTAATTCTCAAAATAGGAAATATCATTGAAATGGAAATTGTAAAAGTACTGTTGCCAATGTGTGTAATAGTATGTCTTTACAACTCTGGAAGACCTAATGGATACCAATGTTAAATGACCATTCATACGTACTGCTCTTACGAAATTCGAAGGGCATATTTCCAAATTTTGAATGTTCTAGAAAAATTCATAGCTATACATTTTTGGGTCCACAGTCACCAATTTATGTGTGTATTGATGTTTTAAGGAAGCTGCATACATGTACAGTTAATGTTTTAGACCAACCACCCTGTTTTTTTAGTGTACACATGAACGCATTTGTAGCTTCACTCTTCATGCTATAATGTGCATCTAGGATTTTTCAGGATTATCTTAAAACTTGGAGGTGTTCTTTTGACCTCATCTTGACATTTCCACCTTGAGTTTAGTAGTGCATTTTGGAATAAAATTGTTGCTAGCAATTGCAAGAGGACACTTACCACCTCGTTGCGAGGTAGTTTGGCAATTACCCTCTTTGCAATGGCATCTTGACTGTTGGATGTCTTCAATAGTATTTTGACAATTTTCTGTCCTATTTACGGCAAAACTGAGTGTTATATGACCACTTCATTATTGTTAGAAAACTATCCAGATAATTCCTGATCTTTGGGGTAAGTCCATTAAACCCCCAGAACTGAGAACTACATATTAACCCCTGCATTATCCTTAATGCCAAATCACTTAACTGTGTATGTCATTTTTTTATTGGTGGTTTTGCTTTGGTGGGCAAATGTGGCGAACTTTTAGTGCCAGTTTCAGAGGTGGTTACATGACTTGGGAGGAAGAGGGGGTGTATGGACTGCAAGGGTTTAATAAAATAAAAATATTGTCAGTTCTTTTTTCTAGCACACCCTTTGGCTCAGATACGTCTCAATGTTTCTCACGTTGAATTTATTAAAAATTTGAACCAAACTGAAATGTACATGTTAGAATAAACTATGGAGAAATGATGCATATTTTCTTCTCCTGGGCACATGTGCTCTTGTTATTTCGAAATGTTTGGCCGGTGTGTTTTGAAGTTTCAAAAAGTTTGTAACAAATTCTGACATGTACATGTTAGAATAAACTATGTATCTGAAAAGTTTCATAAAAAAATGAGATCAATTGTTGTTCTGCACCAACACGGTATTTGGCATTGTTGGTGGATTGTAATCCCTTTTGCCTAACCAGGTTTTGCCTATTTAACATTTTGTTAGTCAACCTATTACTGCTTTTATGGCTGTTTTATTGCAACAAGCTGTAAAACAATTTGAGTGCAATATAGTTCACCAACCGCAAACTGTGCCTAAAAGGGTGGACCAATAATGCTAGCAAATGCACATAATACTCGGTTATCTATATGTCTTAGTTGTCTTATAAATATTTGGAGCACGAGAATTGTTCTAATTAGCTAGCTTTATGTGAGCCCGAGCTCAGATTGAAGTTACACCTTGCATAAGGGCTTTAAGAACAGCAAATATAATTGCATTGAAAAAAAGGAGCCATTATATAGTATATGCGATGATTATCAAGTTCATGTTACATAAGTGTGGCACCTGTTCCTATTTTCTGATCTCATGTATTTTCCTCTTTTCACATGTAAGTTGAGTATTAATGATCATATTTCAATGTAGAAATTGGCATAGGTCTGGTGGGCTTTGGCATCCTGTTCTCGTTCCTAGGTGTTATCCTTTTCTTTGACAGGGGTTTGTTGGCTCTGGGTAATGTATGATACAACAATACACCAAACCTTCTTCAGTTTCGTTGCTCCTTATCAAATGAGATCATAGTGTCACCTTATTCTTTTCTATCCTGTTTCTTCAAGATTTTCTTCTTGACTGGAGTAGGCCTTCTTCTCGGTTGGCAATCTATGTGGCAGCTATTTACAAAGAAGGCAAACATTAAGGTACTCAACATTTGGATAGATACATGGCGCTATCCTTCTGCTTCTTCATACTTAAAATTGTAATCGGGTAAAGTGTGATGCTACATTATATTATTATTTATCCGTTGCTTACTGAAGTTAGATTTCTTTTCTTGCATGTGTACATAACAGATCACATTCTTTCAGACAACTATATTCATCGAGCAAAATTTGAATGTTCTCGGCGACAGTACAATATCATCTTGCTCTTTATTAGTCTTGTCCTTTCAATGCAATATCATGTTGCTCTTTATTAGTCTCGTTCATTCAATGCAATATCGTGGTGCTCTTTATTTGTCTTGTTCATTTATCAGTGGAATGCTGACCACATTGGTGTCTCTCCCAGTTCCATGTGTTAAATAGGGCATGCTATTTTTTCTGCAGGGATCTGTACCTTTCTTCCTTGGTCTCTTTCTTCTATTTGTCAGATGGCCTGTTGCTGGTATAATCCTGGAACTGTATGGATCTTTTGTCCTCTTCAGGTCATCACCTACATCAAACCATTTCTCTAATATTCATTTCTTGGTTGATACTGACTTTGCTTTTGTTTGGCAGTGGTTACGGGGCTCCTATCCAAGCCTTCCTATATCAGATTCCAATCATTGGATGGATTCTGCAATGCCCCTTTCAGGTAAATTTTCTCTTGCATATAGTAGACAGTATAATCTTAGCTGCTCCTCCTGACACAGTTGCCGATATCCTCTGCCCATACTTCTTTGGAGCACTTCCATTGTATTCGTTCTAGATTGTAGATATGACCAATGCTTCAATTTTCATCTTATTTCTGCAGCTATTTGGTCTGAGGCGTAAGCGTGCTTGACAATTATGGTGGCAGAAATTCATGATAATTCATGGGGAAATAGTATATTGCCCAATGTTAAATTGTCAGTAGAAAATTCTTGTAGCCTTCATCTTTTGTAACTATGCTCTTTAACACTGCATCTGCATGACATGGGCTTTCTAACCTTGGTTGTGATGACTTCTATTTAATCAACACTCAGTAGATGATAGTTTAATATTTCAAGTTCATACGTCAACAAAGTAATGCCATCAAATATGTGGCTGGATTATGGGTTTTGTTTGGACTTGAGAGACACCGACCTTCGTCCCTCGTTATGCCGTCAACCTGACAAACTGCACAGCATACTATTGGGTCTTGTGTATGTGTTTATGGATCCAGCTCCTCCCTTATTTTTCTTATTGGTAAGTTGTTTATGCTGTCATCGTTCTTTGTTTTGAAGTTTCAATCATGATTTTGGTGGAATTTGCCTGTCATGCCGAGGTCCTCTTGTGCTGGTATGATCGTAAGGTTCTGATGTGATGGGCGCAATTGGCGCTAGGCAATGGGGGCTATCATGGAACACTAAACCTACGACGAACTAGAAACTTCGTACTAGTATTGTCCTCAGTTATTTTTCTCTGAAATATAAATGTCATCCGTTAGGTGCATGGCACTTCGCCCCTGACCTTTTTTATGGCAATTTTGGTCATGCAGGAACTAAACTTGCCTTCGAAAATGTTAGGAGTTGTCATGTGCTCGTATCTGACATGTGACACTTACTAGGGTCCTATTTTTTTTTGAAGAATATTCTTCTCAGTTTTACTTTTGATAGCAATAGGAACCCACATAGAAATATCATAGCAAACCGCTTGAACCGTACACAAATACACAACCATCCAAACAAACTTCATGGTGATGGTGATGAGGCGAGTATGGTTTTATTAGGTTGTGTCGAAAGTGTAGGCTTGGCCTGGGGAAATGCTCGCTTCTCTGCATCATGCATCAGTGGCTCAGCTAGGATATGTTGATGTAATACAAGCCAGAAACCATGTTGTGCACATTGTTTGATAGTTTGTTATGTTTTAGCGGTGAGCAGATGCAAATCACAACTGTTTGGTTGTGTGCAGTTCTTGTTCTGCTCGCCTCTTGCAAGCCACTTTGCACCACACTTCACAGCAACATATATCACATACCAAACATGCGCACAATTAGCAGTACTCATGCATTTTATCACGCAATTAACATTGTACATTATCACTTAAACAAGAGCCCCCTGCACAACATCATAGTATTATTCCCTGAGCAAATATTCAGTTTAACAAGGATTGACATACAAGAGGACTAGATCGTGCGAGCCATGTTGCCTTGATAGATGTGCTTGGCACACCTGTGCCGACAAAGGATGGAGTTAGCGACGTTGTAGATCTTGACCTGGAAGCCAAGGTTTGACAATTTGAAAACGAGAAGGTCGCCGGGGATGAGCCTGTGCTTCGTGCAGAAGTAGGCTAAACCCCTCGGTAGCACGATCTGCTCCTAGACCTACACCTAGAACTCGCATCACTTGTTCACTGACAGCTTGACGATGCATTGAAGTCTGAGACGAGCCACCTCTTCATCACCGGCTAGAAGGCCTTCGGGATGACGAGCATGGCTATGTCTTCAGTGTCGTTGATCGACACGTAGAACCTTAGTGGCTCCTTTCCTGCTAGCTTATGCACAAGCCTTTGCCTGCAGCCAATCCCCAGAGGCTTTGTAATCTCCGTTATCCTCGAGACACATCCTCCCCTTAAGCCACATGTTCGCCAGGATAATGTCCTCAACGTCCTCCATGCCAACGACAAGATGCATCTCTTGATCATGCTATCCTACTCCATATTTACAACCTTGTCAGTTAAAAAGATCAGAGTGACTAACATGTTGTTGCAGTCGACAACGATGGCCTTGATCATAACAAAGGCCAATGAAATTGCGATGATGCACTATTTAGGGTGAGTGCATCATTTAAGGAAATTGTCATTGCCATGATTAGTGCATCACGCCAATGCCCAATTGCAATCGTCATGATCAGTGCACTCCCTTATCATGTGAATGCCCAATTGCAATGGCCATTTGTCCTAATCTGATCATGCATGCACATTTGTCCTACGCATATAACAAGCATGGTCCTAGTAATCATGCAAATGTAGCAATCATTTCGTTCCTAGCATTCCATTCAAACCGATAGCATTCCATTCATAGCAAGCACGGTCCTAATAATGGTATGCATGTAAGGACGTAAGCAAGAACATATTGTAAGCAGGCATAACAAGATCACACCATGAAGCACTAGGCTAGCAATGTATACTCATAGCAAAAACACAACATGTAGCCTGGATGAAATCGATTCAAATCGAATCCTATCAAATGGAAAACCCTAACGGAGCCAAAGGAGGGGTGTAGATCGGGGTCAAGATTAACTTACTGCCTATGCCGGAGCAACTGTCGGAGGGGCCTGCCGACGCGGACCAAACCCTGGCAAGAACAAGGGACTGTGTGACACGGATGACCCGACCAATGTTAAGGCCATAGTCGTCATTGCCTCGCTCCTCATCATGAGCACATTGGAGGAACCGGGCATCACCGACGAGGTTCCAGCCAAGGCAGCCTCAGCTTGCTCAAAGGAAGGGGAGAAAATCCTCACACGGGAGTTAAAATACCCACCCCGAGCACGGTTGATGTGCCTCCCATAGCTGCCGCCAGAACCGATGTACTACCCTCCGCTGCTGGAACGGATGAACTGCTCGCGACTGCACCGACCAGCATGAACACCGACAGTGGGTCAGTGGTCGCATACCGCAGCTTGGTGTAAATGGGGGACGATGCTCTGATAGGCGTGGGCATGTCAATGCCCAGCCTGGTGACGCCGACCAGCCACATGTCTTGGATTGGGTTGCCACCGGAGGGGGTGGAGAGGGGCGACACGGTTGATGCTCAACCATTGTAGAAACTATAGAGATGGTGAGAGAGTGAGGTAGTGTGGTGTGAATGCTGAGTGAGGGTGAAGGGAGAGAGGTGAGGGAGTTATGAGATGTCCCCTCGTATCGTATACTTCTGAACACGTGTAGGTGAGAGGCACGCGTGGCTCTGGAAAAAATGGTTGATTCGGTCGTTCCCCCTTAGCCTGGCTAGGGCCCACTTTAAGGTTTATGCGGGCTGAAAATCAGTGCAACCCAAACAACCAAACAGGCGAAAACTGCACCACATGGGCCTAGATGAGCAATCTGCAGTCTACTAGATGCGCCCTTACTGGTGTCCATGTGCAACTAGTCACTGGGCATCCATTCTGGCCCATGATCAGCCAGCAAGGCGATTGGGGCGCAACGCGCATGTAAGCACCAGACTAGCATGGACCAGTTTGAGACCGTGAGGCATTGAACATGTCTGCAGAGTGGGGTGGGCTAATTTTTTATCACATGATTAAAGATGTTTGTTGTCATCATGCATTAGATGTTTTTTGTTTATCATTGAGTTATGAGTACAATTATTGTATTAGTCTTCATTATAGTATTTCCCCTACTAGTGGGGATATAAAAACAAGAGCCATGGAGGCCACAGATAAAAGAGAGAGAAAGAGCCATGGAGGCCACTAAAAGAGAGAGGAAGAGAGAGGGAGGGAGGGAGGGAGGGAGAGATATAGATAGATAGAGAAGAGAGGGGGCACATGACTATCCCTTTTTCATACATATGTGCTTTCAAGTGGAGCATTGCATTTCATATAGAGAGTTTTCATATGCTTCACGTTCATATACAAATTAGGAATTTTCACATTATAGAATCTGGCTTGAATGCTCTAGGTCCCCCGGAGCAAGCAAGTTGGATGCACACCCTTAGTTCATTTGGAGAGCTTTCATACATTCATAGCTCTAGTGCATCCGTTCCATCACAATCCCTACTCCTCGCACCAACATCAATTATAAGGCCTCTGCATTGCCTAATGATCAGCCTGGTTGGTGTGAGAATTTATTCCACCTTTTTACTTCTCGTAAACCCCATTCATCACTCTCTTTTTCCATCAAGTGCAAAATCAAGGCTAGCACTCAAGTATTGCATAAGTTATTGATTGGTTGAAATAGGAGGTTATGTGATTGATTTGCTTGACCGACAGTCCATTCGATTTATGATACTATGCATACTATGCTTTCATGCTATGAAAACTTAGCATACTATGCTTTCATGATACACTTGACACTTCTTTCTATACCTAAAGGCGTTGATGAACATTCATTGAAAGCATTGATTCATGAATAAGCAATAGTGATTTTATTTGCATATTTTGGTGTTACTTGCTTACTATCAACTATAGACAATCGCCTTGAATGACTTTCCTTTCGAGTTAATTTTTTGTGAGATTGAATAAGATAATTGTAACATCCCAATTTTCAATTTGGAAATTATACATAGATCATCATGCATATCATATTTTTATTTGCATTTGGCTGTGATCCTAGAAATCTTAAGCAATTCAAGTACCCAAGGAGAGAGTTGGAGGTTTCACAAATTTTCCTATTTGAATTTATTTTCAAATTTGAAAAGAGGATCAATTTGATTTTTATATTTTTCTCTCCAATAATTTCCAATAACAAAAATAAATGAGAGAAGATAAAATGACTTCTTCAACAGAAGATAAATATTGGAGAAGAAATTTTAAAATCAAATTAATATTTTATTCGTATTTTATTTGTGATTTTATTTGAATTAGAGAAAACATGCATTTTTGAAAATTGCATTTTAGTCCAGAAAAATGTTCATCTTGTCCTAAATATTTAGTTTGGACGGTGAAAATTGTTTATGGTATTTTTAGAATTTTTCTTTTATTTTATTAGGATTTTTCTTCCGCGGCGAAATTTATTTTAAAAAAAAGTTTCTGGGCCGGCCCAGCCGAGCCAGGCCTTGGCCCAGCAGGCCGCCACCGCCTCCCCGTGCCGCGCAGCCGCCGGACTCCAGAGGAGTCCGAGCGCGCCCCGCCACCACCGCCCGACCCCTCCTCCAAGTCGGCCGCCGCCGCTGCCCCGACCTTTAAAAGCCGCCACCCCCCTCTCGACCTCCACACACCGCGCCGCAGCCCCACAGCCAAGCCGCTCCGTGCCGCCGCTCGTCCCCGCCGCCTAGCCACCGCCGCAGCAGCCCCGCTGCTACCTCTTGAGCACTGCGTTGTTTTTCCCTTGAAGAGGAAAGGGTGATGCAGTAGAGCAGCGTAAGTATTTCCCTCAGTTTTTGAGAACCAAGGTATCAATCCAGTAGGAGGACACACACGAGTCCCTCGCACCTACACAAACAAATTGGGATGGCCTAGCTTATTAGGGATGATAGACTACTCATATCAATAAGGAATTCCTTCTTTTCCGGGAGCCCATTCGGACAGAACTCCAAAGTTAAGCGTGCTCAGCTTGGAGTAGTGTCAGGATGGGTGACCGATCGGGAAGTTGCTCCCGAATGCGCACGAGTGAGGACAAAGTGCGCAGAGAAGACTAATATTGATCTGTGGGGCCAGTCTAGATCCCTCCAGGAGTAACGACCACCGGCGTGTGTGTCCGGGGAGTTACAAGTTGGTATCAGAGCCGACCCTCGCGGTTATACGAATGTTTGCGGACAGGTGCACGGTCATGTTGTTCATAACATTTGTGACCCGTCGTGGCACACGGCATGGTACATGTACCGGCATGGTACATGTACCGGACTGGATGCACAGACGTATGTACCAAGAGGGAACGTTCTTGTGGCCCGACGAGGACGTCGGTTCCTCTGAGTGGGGGTGTCTGTGATGGCCTGGCTTATTAGGGATGATAGACTACTCATATCAATAAGGAATTCCTTCTTTTCCGGGAGCCCATTCGGACAGAACTCCAAAGTTAAGCGTGCTCAGCTTGGAGTAGTGTCAGGATGGGTGACCGATCGGGAAGTTGCTCCCGAATGCGCACGAGTGAGGACAAAGTGCGCAGAGAAGACTAATATTGATCTGTGGGGCCAGTCTAGATCCCTCCAGGAGTAACGACCACCGGCGTGTGTGTCCGGGGAGTTACAAGTTGGTATCAGAGCCGACCCTCGCGGTTATACGAATGTTTGCGGACAGGTGCACGGTCATGTTGTTCATAACATTTGTGACCCGTCGTGGCACACGGCATGGTACATGTACCGGCATGGTACATGTACCGGACTGGATGCACAGACGTATGTACCAAGAGGGAACGTTCTTGTGGCCCGACGAGGACGTCGGTTCCTCTGAGTGGGGGTGTCTGTGATGGCCTGGCTTATTAGGGATGATAGACTACTCATATCAATAAGGAATTCCTTCTTTTCCGGGAGCCCATTCGGACAGAACTCCAAAGTTAAGCGTGCTCAGCTTGGAGTAGTGTCAGGATGACCGATCGGGAAGTTGCTCCCGGGTGCGCATGAGTGAGGACAAAGTGCGCAGAGAAGACTAGTATTGATCTGTGGGGCCAGTCTAGATCCTGCCAGGAGTAACGACCACCGGCGGGTGTGTCCGGGGCGTTACACAAATAAACTCCTCGCAACCAACGCGATAAAGGGGTTGTCAATCCCTTCACGGTCACCTACGAGAGTGAGATCTGATAGATATGATAAGATAATTTTTTTGGTATTTTTATGATAAAGAGAAATAAAGATACAGGTATAATAAATGGAAAACGAAATAACTAAGTATTGGAAGATTAATATGATGGAAAATAGACCCGGGGGCCATAGGTTTCACTAGAGGCTTCTCTCGAGAGTATAAGTATTACGGTGGGTGAACAAATTACTGTTGAGCAATTGACAGAATTGAGCATAGTTATGAGAATATCTAGGTATGATCATGTATATAGGCATCACGTCCAAGACAAGTAGACCGACTCCTGCCTGCATCTACTACTATTACTCCACACATCGACCGCTATCCAGCATGCATCTAGAGTATTAAGTTCAAGAGAACAGAGTAACGCTTTAAGCAAGATGACATGATGTAGAGGGATAAACTCATGCAATATGATATAAACCCCATCTTGTTATCCTCGATGGCAACAATACAATACGTGCCTTGCTACCCCTACTGCCACTGGGAAAGGACACCGTAAGATTGAACCCAAAGCTAAGCACTTCTCCCATTGCAAGAAAGATCAATCTAGTAGGCCAAACCAAACTGATAATTCGAAGAGACTTGCAAAGATAACCAATCACACATAAAAGAATTCAGAGAAGATTCAAATATTGTTCATAGATAAACTTGATCATAAACCCACAATTCATCGGTCTCAACAAACACACCGCAAAAGAAGATTACATCAAATAGATCTCCACAAGAGAGGGAGAGAACTTTGTATTGAGATCCAAAAAGAGAGAAGAAGTCATCTAGCTAATAACTATGGACCCGTAGGTCTGAAGTAAACTACTCACACTTCATCGGAGAGGCTATGGTGTTGATGTAGAAGCCCTCCGTGATCAATACCCCCTCCGACGGAGCTCCGGAAAAGGCCCCAAGATGGGATCTCGTGGATATAGAAAGTTACGACGGTGGAATTAGGGTTTTGGCTCCGTGCCTAGTAGTTTGGGGGTACGTAGGTATATATAGGAGGAAGGAGTACGTCGGTGGAGCAATGTGGGCCCCACGAGGGTGGAGGGCGCGCCTGGGGGGGGTAGGCCCCCCCCTTCCTCGTGCCTTCCTGGTTGATTGCTTGACGTAGGGTCCAAGTCCTCTGGATCATGTTCGTTCCAAAAATCACGTTCCCGAAGGTTTCATTCCGTTTGGACTCCGTTTGATATTATTTTTCTGTGAAACCCTAAAATAGGCAAAAAAACATCAATTCTGGGCAGGGCCTCCGGTTAATAGGTTAGTCCCAAAAATAATATAAAAGTGTATAATAAAGCCCAATAATGTCCAAAACAGGATATATTATAGCATGGAACAATCAAAAAATATAGATACGTTGGAGACGTATCAAGCATCCCCAAGCTTAATTCCTGCTCGTCCTCGAGTAGGTAAATGGTAAAAAAAACAGAATTTTTGATGTGTAATGCTACTTGGCATGATTTCAATGTAATTCTCTTAATTGTGGTATGAATATTCAGATCCGAAAGATTCAAGACAAAAGTTTAATATTGACATAGAAATAATAATACTTCAAGCATACTAACTAAGCAATTATGTCTCTTCAAAATAACATGGCCAAAGAAAGTTATCCCTACAAAATCATATAGTCTGGCTATGCTCCATCTTCACCACACAAAGTATTCAAATCATGCACAGCCTCGATGACAAGCCAAGCAATTGTTTCATACTTTTGGTGTTCTCAAACTTTTTCAATCTTCACGCAATACATGAGCATGAGCCATGGACATAACACTATAGGTGGAATAGAATGGTGGTTGTGGATAAGACAAAAAAGGAGAAGATAGTCTCACATCAACTAGGCGTATCAACGGGCTATGGAGATGCCCATTAATAGATATCAATGTGAGTGAGTAGGGATTGCCATGCAACGGATGCACTAGAGCTATAAATGTATGAAAGCTCAACAAAAGAAACTAAGTGGGTGTGCATCCAACTTGCTTGCTCACGAAGACCTAGGGCATTTGAGGAAGCCCATGGTTGGAATATACAAGCCAAGTTCTATAATGAAAATTCCCACCAGTATATGAAAGTGATAGCATAGGAGACTCTCCATCATGAAGATCATGGTGCTACTTTGAAGCACAAGTGTGGAAAAAAGGATAGTAGTATTGCTCCTTTTTATTTATTTATTCTTTTTTGGGCCTTTTTTATTTTTTTTATTTTGGGACAATACTCTATGAATGATGATCATAACACTTCTATTTATTTACAACTCAATGATTACAACTCGATACTAGAACAAAGTATGACTCTATATGAATGCCTCCGGCGGTGTACCGGGATAGCAATGATGCATGAGTGACTTATATGAAAGAATTATGAATGGTGGCTTTGCCACAACTAAAATGTCAACTACATGATCATGCAAAGCAATATGACAATGATGGAGCGTGTCATAGTAAACGAAATGGTGGAAAGTTGCATGGAAATATATCTCGGAATGGCTATGGAAATGCCATGATAGGTAGGTATGGTGACTGTTTTGAGGAAGGTATATGGTGGGTGTATGATACCGGCGAAAGGTGTGTGGTATTAGAGAGGCTAGCAATGGTGGAAGGGTGAGAGTGCGTATAATCCATGGACTCAACATTAGTCATAAAGAACTCACATACTTATTGCAAAAATCTATTAGTTATCGAAGCAAAGTACTACGCGCATGCTCCTAGGGGGATAGATTGGTAGGAAAAGACCATCGCTCGTTCCCGACTGCCACTCATAAGGAGGACAATCAATAAATACATCATGCTCCGACTTCTTAACATAACGGTTCACCATACGTGCATGCTACGGGAATCACAAACTTCAACACAAGCATTTCTCAAATTCACAACTACTCAACTAGCACGACTCTAATATCACCATCTCCATATCTCAAAACAATTATCAAGTTTCAAACTTCTCATAGTATTCAACACTCATAAGAAAATTTTATTATTTAATCTTGAACGCCTAACATAACTAAAGCAAATTACCATGCTGTTTTGTAGGACTCTCAAAATAATCTAAGTGAAGCATGAGAGAACAAAATTTTATATAAAACAAATCTACCAACATGCTCTAAAAGATATAAGTGAAGCACTAGAGCAAAAACTATATAACTCAAAAGATATAAGTGAAGCACATAGAGTATTCTAACAATTTCCGAATCATGAGTGTCTCTCTCAAAAAGGTGTGTTCAGCAATGATGATTTTGGAAAACTAACAAATAAAGACTCAAATAATACAAGACGCTCCAAGCAAAACACATATCATGTGGTAAATAAAAATATAGCTCCAAGTAAAGTTACCGATAGAAATAGACGAAAAAGGGGATGCCTTCCGGGGCATCCCCAAGCTTTGGCTTTTAGGTGTCCTTAGATTATCTTGGGTGTGCCATGGGCATCCCCAAGCTTAGGCTCTTGCCACTCCTTGTTCCATAATCCATCAAATCTTTACCCAAAACTTGAAAACTTCACAACACAAAACTTAAAGTAGAAAATCTCGTGAGCTCCGTTAGTGAAAGAAAACAAAACACCACTTCAAGGTACTGTAATGAACTCATTCTTTATTGGTGTTAAACCTACTTTATTCCAACTTCTCTATGGTTTATAAACTATTTTACTAGCCATAGATTCATCAAAATAAGCAAACAACCCACGGAAAACAGAATCTGTCAAAAATAGAACAGTCTGTAGTAATCTGTAGCTAACGCAAGATATGGAACCCCAAAAATTCTAAAATAAATTTTTGGACGTTAGGAGTTTATATATTAATCATATTAAAAAATAATTAACTAAATATCACTTTCCAAATAAAAATGGCAGCAGTTCTCGTGAGCGCTAAAGTTTCTGTTTTTTACAGCAAGATTAAAAAGACTTTCCCCAAGTCTTCCCAACGGTTCTACTTGGCACAAACACTAATTAAACACAAAAAACACAACCAAAACAGAGGCTAGATAAATTATTTATTACTAAACAGGAGCAAAAAGCAAGGAATAAAAATAAAATTGGGTTGCCTCCCAACAAGCGCTATCATTTAACGCCCCTAGCTAGGCATAAAAGCGAAGATAGATCTAGGTATTGCCATCTTTGGAAGGCAATCCATAAGTGGCTCTCATAATAGATTCATAAGGTAATTTAATTTTCTTTCTAGGGAAGTGTTCTATGCCTTTCCTTAACGGAAATTGGAATCTAATATTCCCTTCCTTCATATCAATAATTGCACCAATCGTTTTAAGGAAGGATTGCAATCTATGTCAAGAACAATAAAATCCACGGGCACATAATTCCTATTTGCAACAATAAGAACAACATTAATTATTCCCATAGGTTTCTTAATAGTGGAATCCGCAAGGTGCAAGTTTAAAGAGCAATCATCAAAATCACGGAAACCTAGCAAATCACATAAAGTCTTTGGTATCGTGGAAACACCAGCACCCAAATCACAATCATAGCATTCATGATCTTTAATCTTAGTTTTAATAGTAGGTTCCCACTCATCATAAAGTTTTCTAGGGATATAAGCTTCCAACTCAAGTTTTTGTTCATAAGATTGCATCAAAGCATCAACGATATGTTTGGTAAAGGCTTTATTTTGAATATAAGCATGAGGAGAATTTAGCACAGATTGCAACAAGGAAATACAATCTATCAAAGAGCAATTATCATAATTAAATTCCTTGAAATCCAAAATAGTGGGTTCATTAATATTTAAAGTTTTGACTTCTTCAATCCCACTTTTAACAACTTTAGCATCAAGATCTAAAGACTCCGAATTTTTGGAATGCCTTCTTGGTAAAGGTGGATCATATTCAGTCCCATCATTATCAAGATTCATATTACAAAACAAAGATTTAATAGGGGACACATCAATAACTTTTAGATCTTCATCTTTATTATCATGAAAACTAGAAGAACACACTTTTATAAAGCAATCTTTCTTAGCACGCATCCTAGCGGTTCTTTCTTTGCACTCATCAATGGAAATTATCATGGCTTTAAGAGACTCATTGATATCATGCTTAGGAGGAATAGATCTAAGTTTAAAAGAATCAACATCAAGAGAAATTCTATCAACGTTCCTAGCCAACTCATCAATCTTAAGCAATTTTTCTTCAATCAAAGCATTGAAATTATTTTGCGAGGTAATAAATTCTTTAATATTAGATTAAAAATCAGAGGGTATCTTATTAAAATTTCCATAAGAATTGTTGTAGGAATTACCATAATTATTAGAGGAATTACTAGGATACGGCCTAGGATTAAAGTTTCCTCTATACGCGTTGTTACCAAAATTATTCCTACCAACAAAATTCACATCCAAAGATTCATTATTATTCTCAATCAAAGTAGAAAAAGGCATATCATTAGGATCAGAAGAAACACTTTTATTAGCAAATAATTTCATAAGTTCATCCATCTTACCACTCAAAACATTAATTTCTTCTATCGCATGCACTTTCTTATTAGTAGATCTTTTAGTGTGCCATTGAGAATAATTAACCATAATATTATCTAGGAGTTTAGTAGCTTCTCCTAAAGTGATTTCCATAAAAGTGCCTCCCGCGGCCGAATCTAAAAGATTTCTAGAAGCAAAATTCAATCAGGCATAAATTTTTTTGTATAATCATCCACAAATTCAAACCATGTGTAGGGCAATTACGTATCATTAATTTCATCCTCTCCCAAGGTTGTGCAACATGTTCATGATCAAGTTGCTTAAAATTCATAATATCGTTTCTAAGAGAGATGATATTAGCGGGAGGAAAATACTTAGAGATAAAAGCATCTTTGCACTTATTCCACGAATCAATACTATTTTTAGGCAAAAACGAAAACCAAGCTTTAGCACGATCTCTAAGCGAAAAAGGAAATAGCTTAAATTTAACAATATCATTGTCCACATCTTTCTTCTTTTGCATATCACACAAATCAACAAAGTTGTTTAGATGGGTAGCGGCATCTTCACTAGGAAGGCCGAAAAACATATCTTTCATGACAAGATTCAGCAAAGCAACATTATTTTCACAAGATTCAGCATCGATAAGAGGAGCAATCAGAGTGCTAATAAAATCATTGTTGTTGGTATTGGTAAAGTCACACAATTTGGTATTATCTTGAGCCATCATGACAAGCAAGTAATCTGACACACAAGCAAACAAGAAACGAGCAAAAAGAGGCGAATAGAGAAAGAGAGGGAGGATGGAGAGAGAGAGGGCGAATAAAACGGAAAGGGTGAAGTGGGGGAGAGGAAAACGAGAGGCAAATGGCAAATAATGTAATGCGGGAGATAAGGGTTTGTGATGGGTACTTGGTATGTTGACTTTTGCGTAGACTCCCTAGCAACGGCGCCAGAAATCCTTCTTGCTACCTCTTGAGCACTGCGTTGGTTTTCCCTTGAAGAGGAAAGGGTGATGCAGTAGAGCAGCGTAAGTATTTCCCTTAGTTTTTGAGAACCAAGGTATCAATCCAGTAGGAGGCCACGCACGAGTCCCTCGCACCTACACAACCAAATAAACTCCTCACAACCAACGCGATAAAGGGGTTGTCAATCCCTTCACGGTCACCTACGAGAGTGAGATTTGATAGATATGATATGATAATATTTTTGGTATTTTTATGATAAAGAAAAATAAAGATACAAGTAAAATAAATGGCAAAGGAAATAACTAAGTATTGGAAGATTAATATGATGGAAAATAGACCCGGGGGCCATAGGTTTCACTAGAGGCTTCTCTCGAGAGCATAAGTATTACGGTGGGTGAACAAATTACTGTTGAGCAATTGACAGAATTGAGCATAGTTATGAGAATATCTAGGTATCATCATGTATATAGGCATCATGTCCAAGACAAGTAGACCGACTCCTACCTGCATCTACTAGTATTACTCCACACATCGACCGCTATCTAGCATGCATCTAGAGTATTAAGTTCAAGAGAACAGAGTAACGCTTTAAGCAAGATGACATGATGTAGAGGGATAAACTAATGAAATATGATATAAACCCCATCTTGTTATCCTCGATGGCAACAATACAATACGTGCCTTGCTGCCCCTACTGTCACTGGGAAAGGACACCACAAGATTGAACCCAGAGCTAAGCACTTCTCCCATTGCAAGAAAGATCAATCTAGTAGGCCAAACCAAAATGATAATTTGAAGAGACTTGCAAAGATAACCAACCATACATAAAAGAATTCAGAGAAGATTCAAATATTGTTCATAGATAAACTTGATCATAAACCCACAATTCATCGGTCTCAACAAACACACCATAAAAGAAGATTACATCGAATAGATCTCCACAAGAGAGGGGGAGAACTTTGTATTGAGATCCAAAAAGAGAGAAGAAGCCATCTAGCTAATAACCATGGACCCGTAGGTCTGAAGTAAACTACTCACACTTCATCGGAGAGGCTATGGTGTTGATGTAGAAGCCCTCCGTGATCGATACCCCCTCCGGCGGAGCTCCGGAAAAGGCCCCAAGATGGGATCTCGTGGATACAGAAAGTTATGGTGGTGGAATTAGGGTTTTGGCTCCGTGTCTGGTAGTTTGGGGGTGCGTAGGTATATATAGGAGGAATGAGTACGTCGGTGGAGCAACATGGGCCCCACGAGGGTGGAGGGCGCGCCTGGGGAGGGGGGGGGTAGGCGTGCCCCCTACCTCGTGCCTTCCTGATTGATTGCTTGACGTAGGGTCCAAGTCCTCTAGATCATGTTCGTTCCAAAAATCACGTTCCCGAAGGTTTCATTCCGTTTGGACTCTGTTTGATATTCATTTTCCGTGAAACCCTAAAATAGGCAAAAAAACAACAATTCTGGGCTGAGCCGCCGGTTAATAGGTTAGTCCCAAAAATAATATAAAAGTGTATAATAAAGCCCAACAATGTCCAAAACAAGATATAATATAGCATGGAACAATAAAAAATTATAGATACGTTCGAGACGTATCACCCGCCGCCCGTCGCTGCCGCCTAGCCACCGCCGTCGCAGCCCCGCCGCCGAGCCACGCCGCTGCCGCTAGCCGACGCCGCCACTGCCGCTAGTCGCCGCCGCCCCGCGTCGCACCACAGCCTCGCCGCCGTCGCCCCGCCACCGGATCTCGCTGCCGCTCGCCGAAATCCCGCCGCCGGTTTTCTCCGGTTAAACGATATAAAACCGTTCGGTTTTTCTCGGTTTATTTTTTAGACCAGTTTAGTTTAGATCGGTTTTTCGTTTTAGTTTTAGTTTATTTAGCGAACGTTCACTGGTTAGATCATTTTAACGAATGGACATTCGTCCGATAGATTTTTCTTTTTAATTTTATTTTCCGGCTAGGGACCTATCCATGAATACTTTTCTTACAGATTAGTCCTTGATCTTCAAACCCTCGTTACTTTTTACTTGTTTGTCCAAATCCATTGAAACCAATGCCAAAATCTTTGTCATGTTCCCCTTTGTCTAGATAATCAACTTGAACATGATTTTGGTAATTTAAAATTTGGTTTCAAGCAAATTTGAATTCGAACTTCTTTTGGTCGTAGTTTGAGTTTCGTAGCTCCGATTCGATTGATTCTTTTTGCAAATCGAAGCTCTTCACTTGAACTTTCAGTTTGGATCTTTTCATTTGAGTTTTACCTTTGAATCTTATGCTTGAGTGCTTATGTATGCTATTGTTTTTTCACGATAGAGTTTCCAGAGTGCGAGGCTTGCTACTACGAATCACTAGGGTTTTCCGATCGTCAGCAAGGCAAGTAACACTTTGATAATATCCCTTATTACCCAATTTTTTTGTGCATTAGTTTCAACCCTCAAACATTGCATGTGTAGGTTTGATTAACATGTGGGTATTGGGAAGTAGTTGATGAGGTAGCACCTATTGTCTTATATCAAACCCTGGGTATTTACTACGTATGCTTATACTGCTATGCTATGCTCGTAGACGTGGTTTGGTTTGAGAGAATTCATGAAATATGTGAGAGATTATTCTTAACTAAGGTTTAACTTAAGGTGGCTACTTTAATACACATCTGGGTGGATTGGTTTGTGGTCACCTAGGGAATCCAGTGTTTTCCAAGGAGATCACGGGGAACCCGTGTGATCATCCTATGGTTTGCCACCCAGGCCCAAAGGGATCATTATGTTATTCATGCTGGAAACTTCCGTGTGCAGCCACAAGCCATTATGGGCTCTGGCATAGTTGAATATGTTGTGTGACCTCTTATAGTGGTAGACTAGCAGATGTAGGGGGTGTAGGTGGTACTTTCTACCCGTCGTAACGAGCTAACGCTTCTGAAAGTCTGTGTCTCAGACATCTGTTTCTCAACCATCATGTAGTGCGAGAAATTTAACGGAGGAGATCGAGTCTTGTGGGGAGAAGTGCGCAAACCTCTGCAGAGTGTCACTGGTGCGCGTCGGTCCTAAACAAACGGGTTTTAACCCCTTTCCGCGACGGCATATGGAACCGTCTCCAAGTGAGTGTGGGCGATAGGGGGGTCCTTCCCACACGACCCAGAAACCGTCGGGGATAGGGAGCCTTGATGTATACAGTTGTCCCTGTATAACCGTTTCTGATATCTCGAATATCCCAAACACTTCATCCTTGCTACGCGTTTGTGCTCGCATTGCCATCGCAGTCGGAGTTTTGTGGTTCTGCCTAAAACTAGGTAGATTCTAGGCACGGGAGCTTTCCAGGCAGATTCCAGGCATGGGAGATTTACGATGCCTGGCACATCACAAACAGTTCATGATTATAAACCGTGTATGATAGGTAGACAATCACACACATTTAGTTTTCCGGCACCTATGTGATAGTGTCGAACATCACACACGCTTTGCGAACGGCAACTGTGTGCATGCTTGCACACATTTCCTCTCTATGAACCGTCTCGGATTACGGTGTATATCACAAACGTTTGTGTTTTACCAACCGCGTGTGCCTTAATGACCTGCACAACGTAATTTCGCCCTAATTTAATTGCTACTATTTATAATTGTACCTAATTTAAACTTGAAAGTAGGCTATAGCTTTATTCGTATCCATCATGTTGGAACAACCAATGCATTATTTGATTCACAGGTACATATGTTTACGAATTACAGAAGCACCAAATAAAGAATGATGTACCAGGGTTCTATACTTGTACTATTACAGATGGTAAAGAAAGAGACGACAGACATTCCAGTTGCTGGACAAGGTGAAGCGGAATGGCCCTATTGTGCTCTCCTGGATGCAGAAGGCATGCAGGACTCTAGTCCAACCCCTTGTGATGGCCGGCCGCCAATCATGTAGTTTGAGAGGTAATCTTGAGTAAACTGCTTCAGGATGCACTGCAAAAGAAAAAAAATCAAATATAGTCATCTAACACAACTCATTATGGGTAGTAAAAAGAAGGCTACAAGGTTCTTACTTACCATCCTGCAGTTCACTGTTGTCTTGCATAAAGTGTAAACAAATAGTTCGATTGACATCTTTTGACCCATTTTAGTAAAAATCTTTATCAGTTTCCTCACTTGATGCTGGTTCATGAATATCTCATTGCCCCATGCGCAGAAAGGGTCGAAGTGTGGATCTTTGGCAACGATATATGTACCTAAAAGCACCAAGTTAATATTAGAAGCTAAACAACAATTGAAAAATGATGCAGTACAACATTCCATCCATCCCACTATATAAGATTTTATTACATGTATATCTAGACATCATCAGAACATTAATGTAACACTCTTCCTTGTTGCTATGTAGCCTGAGATTGCATATTTAGTCATTCAGTACAATGCATGTTGGTAAACAACAATTGAAAAACGAAAAGGCATGTTAACTGCAATATCCTTAACAACAACCAAATATCGTAATTCATAGTGGTATTGTTGAAACTGTTATTGATGAAATTGAACTGCACATCAAATAGTTGCACATATAGAGCATCACATTGTGAAGAACTGAAATAAACAAGTCATAAGGACATCTCTAGGCGATCCTTAAAAAGTTAAAGGACTAAAACCCTTAGTGGATATATATATATATATACACTCCAGCAACTTTTGGACTTTTCTAGTCGATCCCCTAAACTTAAGGTTGTAAACTTCAATTTGATCAAGTTCAAAGCAGGTTCAACGGAAAGTAGCATGCATTCAAACATAAACATAGATAGTTTTGCATAACCGAACATAAAATATAAACTTAAACTAAGCTAAACTACTTTCGGTCGAAGTAGAGGTTGAGCCAATCCTTCCTCGTCATGTACGGTGTGCCGCGAGCCGGGTCCGGGCCAGAACCGTCGTCAGGGTCGTTGGGGAGGGCACTCCTCCACTCTTCGACGTCGATCTCCTCGTCCTGGGGGCCCATCTCGACACCCTCCGCTCCGCCGTCGCTGACGCCTTCGACCTCGCCATTAGAGGAGAGCGTGATAACCTCGTCGCCTGTAACGCCCCGAGACTGATGTGCCAGGTGTCCTCCAGTTATTCGCTGTTGTGCCTTGTCATTGCTTGCGTGTCATGCATGCCTTATCATGTCATCATGTGCATTTCATTTGCATACATGTTCGTCTCATGCATCCGAGTATTTTCCCCGTTGTCCGTTTTGCAATCCGGCGCTCCTATGTCACCCGGTGCCCCTTTCTACCTCTTTTCGTGTGCGGGTGTTAAACGTTTTCGGATTGGACCGAGACTTGTCATGCGGCCTTGGTTTACCACCGGTAGACCACCTGTCAAGTTTCGTGCCATTTGGACTTCGTTTGATACCCCAACGGTTAACCGAGGAACCGAAAAGGCCTCGTGAGTGTTGCAGCCCAACACCCTTCCAATTTGGCCCAAAACCCACCAAAACCCTAGTCCCTTCCTATTTAAGCAAACCCCCTTGCCATTTTGGGCGTCCCTAGCCCCTAAACCTACCCTAACCCTCCTCCCACCTCTCAGCCGGTAGCCACCTACCCCCGCCTCAATCTCAGCGCCGGCCTAACCCGCCGCCACCACTTGGCGCACCGCCATTTGCCCCCGCCGCCATCTGCGCTGGATGCAACCAAACGCCGCACGCCACCTCAGTGTTTGCCTCCCTCCACCTCCCGCAAATCCCGGCCAAGCCCATGGCAGACCCGCCGCGGGCCGATCTGGGCCCGAGGCCACCCGCCGCGAGCCCGGGCGCACGATCCACGTAGCACCCCACAAACCTCCCGCTGGCGACCCGATCCCCACCGCTGGACTCCGTCGGCGCCGTCCCGGACGTTCCTCATCACTCCGCCGCCGGCGAGCACCAACCCAGGCCGAATCCCGCCACCTGCTCCTCTTTCCTTCCCCTGCCTCTGTTTCTTCCTCTCACAAAGCTCTGTCTCCCCATGTTCCGCAGGACCCCGGAGCCTCGTCGCGCCGCCGCATGGAGTTTGCCGGATCTCGCGAACCCCGTCGTTCCTGCGCTCAGATCCGTGCCGCACCTTGCCGTCCTCGTCCACCTCCGGTCGGATCCGGTGCCCAGGGACCGGATCTGCCCATTCCCGCCGTCTTTCCTTGCCGCTGGAGTCCCAGATCCCGGCGGAGTTCATCCACGCCGCCGCTGCTCGTCTTCCTATCGAGAAGAGGAGGAGAACGTTTCTGCTCGCTGCGGCCTGTCCAGCCTGCATTCCCCCACCGACCGGCCCAGGCCCAGCTCGTGTCGGCCCAATGGCCACGCTGGTGAGCAGCCCCCGTTCCTATGCACTTTGGGCCGGCCAGATTCGGCCCAGTGTATATTTTTTCCAGATCAGCGATTTATCTTTTTATCCAGAGCCGTCCAGTTTTACAGAAAACCCCCCAAGCATCATGCATTTAATAACTGTTGAACCGTGCATCGGATTAAAACAAACTTAATATGAAAGTTGCTTAGAATCTTGTTTAGTTTCATAATATGCCACTTTCATCTATGTTTAAAATGTTTAAAATGATGTTTGCATATATTTTGCCATATTGCCATGTAAAATGATTTATTTCATAACTAAATAACCGTAGCTCCAAATTTAATAAACTTCATATGTAAATGGGGTGGAAAAATGCCTAGTTTAACATGGTGTACTTGTTTTGCATGTTTAATAACTCTAAAATTGTGTTTAGGGAAGAACAGTACCAAATCTAAAATAGGCATATGGGGATTTACTGGAATTTGTTGTTCGTTGTTTCCGGCCTCATTTAAACTTGCATAGATAGGTAGTTTTGTTTTTCTTCACCCCTTGCCATGCTAAACAACATTGAATATTTTTGAGTACATAAACGAGATCGAACTAAATAACTTGTTGTGGTGTTTCGTCAATATGCAACTCGTTGCATATTGATCTCCACTTAATTTGTAGAATTGCTTGTGCACTTTGCCATGCCATGCTTCATTAATCCGGACATGCATCATATTTGGTTGAGCATCATGTCATGCTTATGTGGTGGTTGTTTACTATGGTGTTTGCTTCTTTCCGGTGTTGCTTCTTCGGGTCGGTTTCAATAATGTCGCGTTTGTGAGGACCCGTTCGTCTACGTCCGTTTGTCTTCTTCATGGACTCGTTCTTCTTCCTTGCGGGATTTCAGGCAAGATGACCATACCCTCGAAATCATTTCTATCTTTGCTTGCTAGTTGCTCGCTCTTTTGCTATGCCTATGCTGCGATACCTACCACTTGCTCATCATGCCTCCCATGTTGTTGAACCAAGCCTCTAACCCACCTTGTCCTAGCAAACCGTTATTTGGCTATGTTACCGCTTTGCTCAGCCCCTCTTATAACGTTGTTAGTTGCAGGTGAAGATTGAAGTTTGTTCCTTGTTGGAACATGATTACTTGTTGGGATATCACAATATCTCTTATTTAATTAATGCATATATATACCTGGTAAAGGGTGGAAGGCTCGGCCTTATGCCTGGTGTTTTGTTCCACTCTTGCCGCCCTAGTTTCCGTCATATCGGTGTTATGTTCCCGGATTTTGCGTTCCTTACGCGGTTGGGTTATAATGGGAACCCCTTGACAGTTCGCCTTGAATAAAACTCCTCCAGCAATGCCCAACATTGGTTTTACCATTCGCCACCTAGCCTTTTTCTTTTCCCTTGGGAGTCGCGCTCCTGAGGGTCATCATTATTTTACCCCCCCGGGCCAGTGCTCCTCTAAGTGTTGGTCCAAACTAGAGCCCTGTGCAGTGCCCCCTCGGGGAAACTCGAGGTTTGATTTTAGTTGTATGGAGCGTTCATCTGAGTGTGCCCTGAGAACGAGATATGTGCAGCTCCTATCGGGATTTGTCGGCACATTCGGGCGGTGTTGCTGGTCTTGTTTTACCATTGTCGAAATGTCTTGTAACCGGGATTCCGAGTCTGATCGGGTCTTCCCGCTAGAAGGAATATCCTTCGTTGACCATGAGAGCTTGTGATGGGCTAAGTTGGGACACCCCTGCATGGTTTTGAACTTTCGAAAGACGTGCCCGCGGTTATGGGCAGATGGGAATTTGTTAATGTCCGGTTGTAGAAAACCTGAAGTTGATCTTAATTAAAATGCACCAACCGCGTGTGTAACCGTGATGGTCTCTTCTCGGCGGGGTTCGGGAAGTGAACACGATGTTGGAGTTATGCTTGACGTAGGTTGTTATAGGATCACTTCTTGATCATAGTTGTTTGACCGTGCTTTTGCCTTCTCTTCTCGCTCTCTTTTGCGTATGTTAGCCACCATATATGCTAGTCGCTTGCTGCAGCTCCACCTCATACCTTTACCCTACCTATAAGCTTAAATAGTCTTGATCGCGGGGGTGTGAGATTGCTGAGTCCTCGTGACTCACAGATACTTCCAAAAACCAGCTTGCAGGTGCCGATGAAACCGTGCAGGTGACGCAACCAAGCTCAAGGAGGAGCTCGTTGAAGATCTTGCCCCTTGTGTTGTTTCGTTCTAGTTGATCAGTAGTGGAGCCCAATTGGGGTCGATCGGGGATCTGTGTAGCATTTGGGGTAGTCTTCTTTTATTTTGGCGCCGTAGACGGGCCTTGATTGTAACTGGTTGATGTAATGCTTTATTCATGTAATTGTGTGAAGTGGCGATTGTAAGCCAACTATGTATCTCTTTCCCTTATGTATTACATGGGTTGTTTGCGAAGATTACCTCACTTGCGACATTGCTTTCAATGCGGTTATGCCTCTAAGTCGTGCTTCGACACGTGGGAGATATAGCCGCATCGAGGGCGTTACACCGCCGTCCTCGATGCCTTCGACCTCGTCATCGGAGGAGAGCGTGATAACCTCGCCGCCCTCCATGCCGGCAAAGACCGCCCTCTGGGCCTCCACGAGCTTCGGGTGCTACCGGCGGAGCTCTTGCATGTAGGCCTCGTCGACGGCCTCGGCTTTGAGACGCTCCCACGCCTCGCGGTCCTCCCGCGCCATAGCCGAGCTCACCACCCCTGGCTCCGGCGGAACGAGGTGGACCGAACGTGTGCCGAAGGGGAAATTGAGCCTAACCGCCGCGCCGTGGTAGCGGACCTGCCAACGGTCGTACTCCATGGCCGCGAGCTCGGCTGTGTGGAAGCTACCGAGCCACCGGCGGGTGTGGGTCTCTCGATCTGCAATCTCGGCGACCCACGTCCCCCACCGTCGCTGTCGGACCCTGTCGGGGATATACCCCGCGGTATGACCCGGCCGGAATCATGACCCGGTCGGACTTGGCGACTCACCAGAGACCTGGCTGGAGCTTGGCGACTCACTGGCGATCCGCCCGGACATGGCGATTTACATGTAACCCGCTGGGATATTGTGACTCACTGGAGACCCGGCGGACGGATCAGACGAACGACAAAGCCCAAGGCCCAGCGGGCCGGCTTATACTCTGGTGGGCCGGCTTAAGAGGAAAGGGATGACGAATATTTCCTTTACGAGGAAGCAAGACCCGGACTTGTATTCAACTTGTGAGAAAGGATAGACTAGTCCTAGTCCTACTAGGACTCCACATGTAATCCGCCCCTTCAACATATATAAGGAGGGGCAGGGCTCCCCAAAATGGGACAGAAAATAATCTCTAGGGCTAGACACAAAGAGCCGGCTTACCGGCGACTCCCTCATGATCATAATGAGACCTAGCCACAAACAACATGTAGGGTTATTACCGGATGATGTTTCCCGGGGCCCGAAGCTGTCTAAACCCTTGTCTTGTGTTGCGTCTCTCGATTCCGCTCAACCCCTCTCAAGCTACCACATAGATGCGTTGGCCTCGCGACTAAGTCCTCACACTAAGGACATCTGCCGTGACAATTCCACGACAGTTGGCACCCACCGTGGAGCTCACGCACGATGGTGTTGAGTTTTTGGAGGGATCTTTCCTAGGGATCAAGGAACTCGCAATTTTTTGGATAAAGAAGAGCCGGTTTAAAAAGATCCGCATTAGTTTCAAGTTCGTCGGATCTGATTTTTGATCCGTGAAATTTAAAGGTTAAAACAAAAAATTAAGGCTGTGTGCGTCGCCGTCACATCGTCTCAATCCGTCAGAGTCCGAGATGACATCTTCTGCACGAGGTACTTTATCTGCCACGTTACTGCTCCGAGGCTAACTGGAGTTCAAGCGATCCGTCTGACCACAAATTCTGCTAAGTTGCCGCAGCCGCACTCGTCCTGGCTGTTCCACCGCGATACCCAGTGGAAATCCCTAAAAGCTGCGGCTGTCCTCGCTGTTCCACCGGGTTGCAACTACTGATCTGTACGTATCAAGTCCCGAGGCAAAAATCAATCTGGCGCTGCTGCTTTGTGCGTGAAGACCAAAATCAAGTCAACAACTAGTACTACTCCAATATCCACTGTGACGTGGGAAGGTATTAGCCTTTTGCTTTTCCCATCAACTACTGATGCGTCTGCCAAGGCGTATTACCACCTGCAAAAAGTGGTCGTACAGAGGAAACCGATCTAAGCCAGCTTGCTCAGCCATGTTTAAAAAAAAGGGGGAGAGGGGCCACGACCCGGAGGAGGAATCAATGTTTCGCTTTCCTCTGCTGCCTGCTCGATCACGTTTCGCTTTCCTCGGCTGCCGTTCCGTGTCTGCCATGGTTCTTCTCGGCCTCTGTGCTACGAACCGCTGCCGCGCGGTGAGCTTCATAGGAGAGTCGCCCAGCGCCGTGAGCCGCCCGATCGCCCTCCGGGCTGTCCCGCGTTGAGCCGCCATGTCCTGCCGGAGCCTCTTCTGCTACTACCGTCGCGGCCTCCGAGCCGCCCCCGCCGGTGTTCCAAACCGCCGCTGCGGTCGGCCTGCTTCAAGTCTGACCCGCCGCCTGCGAGTGTTGCTTCTGCCACGCCTTACCGCGTCTCGGTTGACCTCTCCTTGCTCGACCGTCGTTGTTGCGCGCCGTCGAGCTGCCTAAAATTGCTGCCATGGTTGCATGAAGACCCGGTCCCTGCTAAGTCCACAGCCGTTGCCGTGAGCCACTGCAGAGCCGCCGTGCCGACCAGGCTTTGAGTCGCCACCACGGACCGCCCACTGCTGCTGTCCCCCCGAGCCGCCGCAGCGCTCCTCACTGCCCCGTTACTCCAGTTTGCACAGATTTTTGAGGAGTCTCCTAGCAAGGTGCTGCACAAGTTGAATGCCAAGTTCCAAAGGCTCAAGACCAACGACAAAACTTGTGCTATTTTAATTAAGAAGGGTCTGAGACTAATCATTGTTGGTGGTACGGCTGCCCCTCGAACAAAAAAGGTGTCAGTACAGAAACAATTCTGAAAAGGCTTCATCCCAGCGTCGCCGTCGCCGCCACGTTAAACCTTCGGGGCCACGTTGAGCTGCCTCTGTTGTGATGAGCCGCCGGGAGTCATCGATCTGCCTGAGCTGTCGAGATTATATTGAGTCGCCTCTGACGCGGCATATAGATCACCTATCATTCACAAACATCAGGTGATATCTATCTGAACTTATCTTATTAAATACTTATTGTTTTTTGTCAAAAGAACAATTACTCTGCCCTGTAACATTTTTACATAGGACAATTGTTTATGCCATTATATCGTGGATGCACGTTCGGCTGTGTCGCACAGCTTCACGGACATGTGTGCTGCGGTCCATTTTGCATCAACACATTGGCCGACTTGCCCGTCCGAACGGCTTACTTTGCCTGTGATTAACTAACCCGTCTGAACGGCTTATTGCGCTTGTAATTAACTCACCCGTCCGCACCGGCTTACAACGCCGCGGCCAACTCATCAGTCTACTCCTGCGGTCGACTTGCCCGTGATTAATTTCAACTTCACCATAGTGATCACCAACTCCGCGGCGGATAATTTCCGGCCTAACATATCAGGTGAAATCCATCCAGTATATTTTTATATTACATATTGCTTTCTTTAAGAGCAATTACTCTGTCTTGTGAGGTTCTCCAATGTAGGACAAGTTATATCACTGAGCTGTTGAAGGACTCATACCGGTTTATATCACGGTCAAAATATGGAGAGTCTCAAGCCAACAACTCAGGTAGTCTTAAGACTCGGGGGCTATAATGACATGACTCGGGAACTCTGGGTCATTGGAGGGAATGATAACCCGGTTTCGGAGGACACCGCCATATTGATGAGAATTTAAAGGCCGTCAGAAAATTGTCGGTTCAAAATAAAGATTTCGGTTTAAAATCCGGTTCAAGAGACATCTCTCTCCCGCAAAGCTTTGAAGCTCTCAAATCCGGTTCAAACATCCGGCTCAAGGTAAATTTGTCTCTTACAAAGCTTTTAAGCTCTCAAATCCGGTTCAAACATCCGGCTCAAGAACAATCTGTCTCCCACAAAGTTTTGAAGCTTTCAAATCCGGTTTAAAGTTCCGGTTTAAAAAGGATTAATCTCTCACAAGATTCGAGTTCTCAGAAAAATTAAAGGTTGCCAAAGAGAACTTGCTGCCATGATGCGCGGTTCAAACATGGGTATCCTGCCTTATGGCTTATCTTATTATGGTCACTTGGGGGCTTCCTGCTCATCGAGCATAGCTGTCGGTACCCTCTTGATTGGCGCGATGCCAAAATTTATATGGTCACTTGGGGGCTTCCTGTTCAAACATAGGTCGTATTTGAACCAAAGAGGACATAGCTGTCGTAACCCTTTTGATCGGCACAAAGCCAAACTCACTAGGGGGCTTCTTCATCGTATCCGAATCATAGCTTAACCCCTTTTGGGTCCGACTTGGATCGTATTCGAATCAGGGTCATTAAAAACCTCTCAAGGTCATTTGGGGGCTTCCTGTTCAAACATAGGTCCTATTCGAACCAAAGAAAACATAGCTGTCGGTACCCTCTTGATCGGCACAACACCAAAGCCACTGGGGGCTATATGATCGTATTCGAATCTTAGCTCAACCCCTTTGGAACGGTTTTCTGATCGTATACGAATCAGAAGCCTTAAATTTTTTAAGTCTTTTTTTGCGAACAATTTTGGGTTTGACTTGAGACCTTTTTTGGATTATATCTCAAATGTATATAAGTGTTTTATGCTTAACCCGGCTTGACTTTTGACTATAAGTCGCCAGCTTATGACAATCATCATCTATGTGGAAGCATTGGCTTCTAAGGATTGGGTTATCACCCTTACTGCACAGGTCATGTAAACCGACAGTACAAATTCAATATCATAGTGGTTATATGTGAGGTATTATACCCACCCTGCGGCAAACCGCCAAGGTTTCCTGTGATCTACTTGTGTGCAGGGTAAGACTACATTTGGGTGGCTACCTGCCCTGGCTCTTGACGTTAAGTCGCCAGGGCATATGTTGTTTAAACTCTGTGCAGGATTTGCAGAACTATGACTTATATAAATGCTTCAGTCCAAGCTCATCACTGAAATTGGTGTCTCAAAAGGGTTATCAATTATTGATTTTCTCAAGGGCTATAGGCCACCGGGTTACAAAAATTCCGGCTTACAATGAATGCACATTAAGTCGTCATTGGCCAAGAGCCGCCAGGTATTTAAACTCCGGATCTACTTATCAACCGATGAGGTATTCAAATCTTTAATAGCCAAAACTGGCTGGATTTTCATGATGATATTGAATGATTGAGGTTTTCGTACCGGATTATATTATTCAAATCTTGAATAGCCAACATGGCTGGATTTCTATTGTGATTATCAATAACCAGTGTTATGATTGAGGTTTTCAAAGTTGCTTTAGCGCAGTGGCTATTATTTTTATCAATGGGCATGATTTATTTTACAATGGAGGAAATAGTCCCGAGTCGCTGCAGGCTTACGACCCGACACTTGGGGGCTACATTGTTAAAATCAAGATTACATCGAATATACAAGTCCCATGTCACTGCCAGCATGCACCATGGCACTTGGGGGCTAATGCAAAGTCATTTTTTGCTCAATTTATTAAAGACCCGATTCATCACATTTTAAATGAGCTGGCCCTTGGGGGCTACCAATTGCTCCTGTCGGAAATTCAAGGTACACAAGCCTTAATCTATTATATTGAAAGATCCATTATTCAGTTGGTAGAGTACAAAGCTCTTAACCTTGTGGACGTGGGTTCAAGCTCCATGGTGGAGATTACATCATTTGATGGTATTATCAATGAATTATATACAAAGTCCCAGCTCAGTAATATCTTATTGAGCCGGCCCTTGGGGGCTACACGTCTTTACTCAAATTTACATGATCATATTTACAAAGTCCCTGCTCATTATGTCATAATGCCCCGGCCCTTGGGGGCTACACTGGTTGAAATCTTTATGAGCATAAGGCAATTACAAGTCCCAGGTTGCTGCAAGCATGACAACCCGGCACTTGGGGGCTACAGGTGATATGCATATAAGGGAGGAATAACTTCGAATTATCAGTTTTGAGTAAATCAGATTGACCCGGTGTCACCAATAACTATGACCTGGCGTCGGCAAGAATTATGACCCGGTACTATCAATATTTACAAACCGGATATTTTGGCAATGATAAACCGGCAAGTTCCACAAACCGGTTGAAAGTCAGATGAGTTTTTTTCAAGACCAATATTTTTTAAACCGGCGCTTTGGAAGCCGATTCAAGTGGATTATTTATTACAATATTTCTCTATAAGATACCAATGTCCGCAAATTGGCTTTGAAGCTGGCCTATTGACCCGGATTTCTCAAAAGAAGTATCTGGATTTTTGCATTGGCAAGGTTTGGGCATATCTGTTAAAAGAGATTTGCTATAAGATCTTTGAGTATGCATCCAGGAGGAAATGACAAGGACTTAAAGATGATTAGGTGTCGGTTCAGGAAAATATTTAACCCAGAGCACAACCTATCAAGTTTGTTCTTGTGTTTATTTTACAGGATCAGTTTAACATGGATAAATCCAAATTAAATTGGGGGCTAATGTCGGGGATATACCCCACGGTATGACCCGGCCGGAATCATGACCCGGCCGGACTTGGCGACTCACCAGAGACCTGGCTGGAGCTTGGCGACTCACTAACGATCTGCCCGGACATGGCGGTTTACATGTAAAAGCTGGGATATTGTGACTCACTTGAGACCCGACGGGCGGATCAGACGGACGACAAAGCCCAAGGCCCAACGGGCCGTCTTATACTCTGGTGGGCCGGCTTAAGAGGAAAGGGATGAAGAATATTTCCTTTACGAGGAAGCAAGACCCGAACTTGTATTCAACTTGTGAGAAAGGATAGACTAGTCCTAGTCCTACTAGGACTCCACATGTAACCCGCCCCTTCAACATATATAAGGAGGGGCAGGGCTCCCCAAAGTGGGACAGAAAATAATCTCTAGGGCTAGACACAAAGAGCCGGCTTACCGGCGACTCCCTCATGATCATAATGAGACCTAGCCACAAACAACATGTAGGGTTATTACCGGATGATGTTTCCTGGGGCCCGAAGCTATCTAAACCATTATATTGTGTTGCGTCTCTCGATTCCGCTCAACCCCTCTCAAGTTACCACATAGATGTGTTGGCCTCGCGACTAAGTCCTCACACTAAGGACATCGGCCGTGACAATTCCACGACAGACCCCGAGGTAGGACTTCGTCAGCTGCCGGGTCCGGGGGAGGACGGGGAAGTCCTCGAACCGGCGTAGGGGCATGGCGGCGGGCGGATCGGGGGACCGGCAACGGTGGACCAGGCCCGCGGAGGACGACGGGGACACCTCGGCGGCTACCTTGCCAGCGTCGGGAGACAAGGCCATGATAAACCTCTTTTTGTCCATTGGCTACTCGAGCTCCCCGGCACACAAGAAGAGGTTGAGGATGGAGGCGCCGGCGATGGCGGAGACCTACCAATGGTTTCAAGGGTTGTGTGTGTCTGTGTGAGCGGAGGTTGTGTTTGAGGAAATACTGTGGCAACTGAAAATTTTACTAGGCGGGAGTAACAAGGCGGGGCTACTGAAAATTTGGATCAAGGGCGAGCAGATGTTTTTGAGATTGCGAGGGATGGAGAGGTGGGAGTAAAATGCCGGGGCTACTGAAAATTTGAACCAAGGGACTGAAGCAGAGAGGGATGCAAAGGCAGGAGTTTTCGGGAAGCGAGCTAGTGTGCTTGACACGCCGGCTGTGGACTGTAGCCGACGCACCTTCTCGCGTAAGCCATAGGCGTACTATACTGTAACACCCCGGATGCAATTTACCTTATCTGTATCCCAACTCTTGCCGTTTTCGGCACTAAGTTATTTTATTTTTCTCGGGTTTGGGTTTTTGTCTCTGTGTGTTGTTGCCTTTTTCATGCATCTCATATTATGTCGTCATGTGCATTGCATTTGCATACGTGTTCGTCTCATGCATTCGAGCATTTTCCCCGTTGTCCGTTTTGCATTCCGGCGCTCCTATCTCCTCCGGTACCCCTTTCTACCTCTTTACATGTGTGGGGGTTAAACATTTCCGGATTGGACCGAGACTTGTCATGCGGCCTTGGTTTACTACCGGTAGACCGCCTGTCAAGTTTCGTGCCATTTGGACTTCGTTTGATACTCCAACGGTTAACCGAGGGACCGAGAAGGCCTCGTTTGTGTTGCAGCCCAACACCCTTCAAATTTGGCCCAAAAACCCACCAAAAACCCTTCCATCATCTAGAGCGTTCGATCACGATCGCGTGGCCGCAAACCGTGCTCAATTTGGAGCCTCCTAGCTCCTACCTATAAAAAGGTCTCTCCCTCAAAAATTCCCGGATCCCCTCCTTCCAAAACCCCAAAAATCGCCCGCCGCCACCGGACACGTCCGGCCGCCGCCGGGCGAATCCCGCCGCCGCGCTCGCGCTAATCAGCGCGCGACACGTGGCGCCGCCAGCCGTCCCCGCACTGAGGCCCGCCGAGCCCGACTCGGGCCCCCGCGGCCCATTCCCTCCGCCGCCGCGGTTCGGCGCCTTCTTCCTCGTCCGCGACGCCGCGCGCCGCCCTTCGCCGGCCGGCGCCGCCGCGCCCCATCGCCGGCCACCTCCGCCTTGTCCGCCCACCTCCTTGCCGCGCCACCTCGACGCCGGCGCTCGCCGCCTCGCCTCGGCGTCCGCACCCGCCGGCCGCCCGCGCCTCCCTGCCGCCTCGACCTCGCCGCCGCGCCGCCCCATCTACTCCGGCGAGCTCCTCCGCCGTCCAGCTTCTCCGGCGTCCCCATCTCCGGCCGACGAACCTCGGGCGACGTGCACGGCTACAGTAACCGCTTGGATGCAGATCTGGATCTGGGAGACGGTTGACTTTTTATCCCCGAAACCCTAATTTTTGGCATTTTTCATCATGTCGTAACTCTGCATCCGTAGCTCCGATTTGTGCGTGTAGCATACCAAAATGTTCGTCTCGACGAGTACATCTTTTCATCTCATTGCATCATTTTCATTTGAGCTCATCTTGATGCCCGAAATGCTGTTGGAAAAGGGCTATGTGAGGAATTTGTCAGATCTGTTTCAGCAAATAGCTATTTGTCATTTTTGCCATGATTAATGTGTGCATGCTATGACCCTGAGCTCTACATGTGTTTTGTTATATGCCATGCCATATTTATAGAGGTGCTTGCCATGTATTTTTGTGATATTTTTGGTGACTAGCACAAGCTTGCAAAGTAGCGTAATCGGTAATGTTGATTTCAGGGACTTGGAATTTCACTAAGTCCTTGTCCTGATTTTGTCGTTATGCCACATGTTCATGTTGTTTCCTAGTGATCCGTGCCTCTTTTGAGGATGATCAGTAAGAATGATTTGTTAACATTGTGGTGCTCTATCCATTCATGTCTTTGTTTGCATTTATGGAGCACCCTAGCTTGAGTCAATCGAGCTCTACTTTTGCTATAAAGTTAATCCTGGCAGATTGTTGACATGTTTAGCGATTTTGCCAAGGATGTTGCTATTGATACGTGCATGCTATGTTGTTGTTCTTGCCATGGCTAGCTTCTGTGCTATGTATTACTTATGGGTGTATTCTTAGTTTGTCATGCCATGCTCTGTAGTGAGTGCATCGAGCTCGTAAACATGCCTACTCGTTAACTGATTTGCATGCTCCAGTTTTTCACTAAGTCTGAAATCTGTTTATGTTTTTGCCATGTTCTCATGCTTGCAATTGTATTTTCTGATACCTTTTGGCTCAAGGTAACTAAGGGACTTTTGTTAAGTGCTTTGAGTAGCTTCATGCCATGCCTTTCTTTGCCATGTTAAGTTCCTGTAGCTTGTAGTTTTCATGCTCTAAAGTGTGCTTCCTAACGATAAATTCCAGACTTGTGTTAATTTCACTAAGTCTGAAACCTGTTATCATTTGCACTTTTGCCATGCTTGTTTGAACCTGTTATTGGATGCATTAGCGATAGCTCACTATTCATCTTTTGTCAAGCATCATGAGTGGATCCCTGCCATGTATTTTTTTGTCATGTTTGAGTGCTGTAGCATATTTATCTTGATGCATTTATATGGCTACTTGCTGATTATCGCAGACCGGTGCCATATTTGTTTTGCTTGCCATTTCCAAACCGTGCATCCGATTCCGGTGATCTTTATATCGATTTCAACCGAAATCACCTCACCTTTCCAGTGGCACTCTTGGATTTCCAAGTTGAGGCCAGGTTCAATCATTCCTTGTCAAATCTTGCATATGCATCGCATACCGCATCCTGCATATCATACCATGTTTGCATCATGTTGTTTGAGCATTGCACGTGGTTGATTGTGTCCCGTTTGCTTGTTGTTCTTGTTTGGGTAGAGCCAGGAGACGAGTTTGTGAACGAGGAGCCCGTTGAGTTCGCTTACAAGGATCAAGTCAACTATGAGAACTTTGCAGGCAAGATGACCGTACCCTTGAAATCACCTCTATCTTTGCTTGCTAGATGCTCGTTCTTTTGCTATGCCTATGCTACGATACCTACCACTTGCTTATCATGCCTCCCAAATTGCCATGTCAAACCTCTAACCCACCATGTCCTAGCAAACTGTTGATTGGCTATGTTACCGCTTTGCTCAGCCCCTCTTATAGCGTTGCTAGTTGCAGGTGAAGATTGGAGATCGTTCCTTGTTGGAACATTGTTTATTGTTGGGATATCACCTTATTATCTTGTTATCTTAATGCACCTATATACTTGGTAAAGGGTGGAAGGCTCGGCCTTTTGCCTAGTGTTTTGTTCCACTCTTGCTGCCCTAGTTTCCATCATATCGGTGTTATGTTCCCGGATTTTGCGTTCCTTACGCGGTTGGGTTATAATGGGAACCCCTTGACAGTTTGCCTTAAATAAAACTCCTCTAGCAATGCCCAACCTTGGTTTTACCATTTGCCACCTAGCCTCTTCTTCCCTTGGGTTTCCGGAGCCCAAGGGTCATCTTTATTTAACCCCCCCTGGGCCAGTGCTCCTCTAAGTGTTGGTCCAAACTGGGCAGCCTGTGGGGCCACCTCAGGGAAACTCGAGGGTTGGTTTTACTCGTAGCTTGACCTATCCGAGTGTGCCCTGAGAACGAGATATGTGCAGCTCCTATCGGGATTTATCGGCACATTCGGGCGGTGTTGCTGGACTTGTTTTACCATTGTCGAGGATGTCTTGTAACCGGGATGCCGAGTCTGATCGGAATGTCTCGGGAGAAGGAATATCCTTCGTTGACCATGAGAGCTTGTGATGGGCTAAGTTGGGACTCCCCTGCAGGGATTTGAACTTTCGAAAGCCGTGCCGCGGTTATGGGCAGATGGGAATTTGTTAATGTCCAGTTGTAGATAACATGAAACTTAACTTAATTAAAATGAATCAACCGCGTGTGTAACCATGATGGTCTCTTCTCGGCGGAGACCGGGAAGTGAACACGGTGTTGGAGTAATGCTTGACGTAGGATGTTCTAGGATCACTTCTTGATCATAGTTGTTCGACCGTGCTTTTGCCTTCTCTTCTCGCTCTCTTTTGCGAACAGGTTAGCCACCATATATGCTAGTCGCTTGCTGCAGCTCCACATCATACCTTGCCTTTCCTATAAGCTTAAATAGTCTTGATCGTGAGGGTGTGAGATTGCTGAGTCCCCGTGACTCACAGTTTACTTCCAAAACCAGATGCAGGGACCGATGATACCGTTCCAGACGATGTGCTTGAGCTCAAGTGGGAGTTCGATGAAGACTCTCGTCGTTACTATGCGTCTTTCCCAGATGATCAGTAGTGGTGCCCAGTTGGGGCGATCGGGGACCGTGTCGCATGTGGGGGTTGATCTTTATTTTGGTACCATAGTCGGACCATGAGTGTATTGGATGATTGTAATGTTATTCATGTATTTGTGTGACGTGGCGAGTGTAAGCCAACTTTGTACCTTTTCCCCTTTTATCTATTTACATGGGTTGTTGTGAAGATTACCTTACTTGCGACATTGCTTTCAATGCGGTTATGCCTCTAAGTCGTGCTTCGACACGTAGGAGATATAGCCGCATCGAGGGCGTTACATATACACCGATGGTGCTCCAAGATATTTTGTACTACATCTCACACGGTTGCTGATAATAAACTGTATGCGATCTACTTGATTTTTGATCTTGATTTGAATTACATAATGGGGTCACAACGGCAATGGACGGTGTTTGAATTGCTAGACCTTTTATCTGCAGTGAACATGCAACTGTATGTGTGTCGTAAAAGAATTGGAATTATTCAGGGTTCATTTGGACATTTCATACATTAAACTGGTTTTCTAGCCATTTCAGGTGCACAATTCAAAATTAAACTACATGCACATGCTCCAGTGCATACAAATTGGTTGAAAAATCAAATCTGTGTCCTTCAGTGCATGCTTAGGTCCCATGGAAGAAATGGGAATGAATTTTTCGGGGTTCGTTTGGCCTTTTTTATACATCAACTGGGTTTTCTAGGTATTTTATGTGCATAATTCAAATTTGAACTACAAGCACATGCTCCAATGCACCAAAGTTAGTTGAAAAATCACATGTGTGTCCTTGGGTGAATTTCTAGGTCCCATGCAAGAGATGGGAATGAATTTCAAACAGCAGAGCACCGTTGATTGCCGGCAAAACGTTGAGATGCCTGGTTTTAAATTTTAGTAAATCCAAAACTCGTTTAAAATTCATGAAACTTGGCATGCTATCATGGAGCGGCATCAACATGCCGTGGTGAAATTTTCGCCCCATTTGGGGCAGGTTTGGGTATAAGCTTCTCACAAATCAGAGCTTCTCACAACAAGCATGATGGTTTCGATAGGGAACGTACCGCCTTTGGGGACGAGACGATATCCATTGCCTCTTATTACTTTCAAAAAATTTGTAGTGTCAACATAGAACAACATGAGTGTTGTGTTCAATCTTGGAATTTTCCGGGGTTCGTTTGGCCTTTTTTATACATTAACTGGGTTTTCTAGGCATTTTATGTGCATAATTCAAATTTGAACTACAAGCACATGCTCCAATGCACCAAAGTTGGTTGAAAAATCACATTTGTGTCCTTGGCTGAATTTCTAGGTCCCATGCAAGAGATGGGAATGAATTTCAAACACCATGGCACTATTGATTGCCGGCAAAACATTGAGATGCCTGGTTTTTAAATTCTAGTAAATCCAAAACTCGTCTGAAATTCATGAAACTTGGCATGCTATCATGGAGCAGCATCAACATGCTGTGTTAAAAAAATTGTCCCATTTGGGGCAGGTTCGGGTATATGCTTCTCACAACAAACATGATGGTTTCGGTAGGGAACGTCCCACCTTTGGGGACGAAATGATATCCTTTGCCTCTTATTGCTTTCAAAATTTTTCTCGTGTCAACATAGAACAACAGGAGTGTTGTGTCATTTTTTGGGATTTTTCGGGGTTCGTTTGGACATTTTTATGCATTAACTGGGTTTTCTAGGCATTTTATGTGCATAATTCAAATTTGAACCACAAGCACATGCTCCAATGCACCAAAGTTGGTTGAAAAATCACATGTGTGCCCTTGGGTGAATTTCTATTACACATGCAAGAGATGGGAATGAAATTCAAACACCATGGCACTGTTGATTGCCGGCAAAATGTTGAGATGCCTGGTTTTTAAATTCTAGTAAATCCAAAACTCGTCTAAAATTCATGAAACTTAACATGCTATCATGGAGCGGCATGAACATGCCTTGGTGAAAATTTTATCCCATTTGGGGCAGGTTCGGGTATAAGCTTCTCACAACAAGCATGATGGTTTCGATAGGGAACGTACCACCTTTGGTGACGGGACGATATCCATTGCCTCTTATTGCTTTCAAAAAATTTCTCGTGTCAACATAGAACAACAGGAGTGTTGTGTCAATTTTTGGGATCTTTCGGGGTTCGTTTGGACATTTTATGCATTAACTGAGTTTTAAATGCATTTATGTGCATAATTCAAATTGGAACTACATGCACATGCTCCAGTGCATATAAATTGGTTGAAAAGTCAAATATGTGTCCTTGGGTGCTTGCTTAGGTCCCATGCAAGAAATGGGAATGAATTTCAAACACTAGGGCACCGTTGATTGCTAGCAAAATATTGAGATGCCTCGTTTTTAAATTCTAGTAAATCCAAAACTCGTCTGAAATTCATGAAACTTGGCATGCTATCATGGAGCGTCATCAACATGCCGTGTTAAAAAATTTGTCCCATTTGGGGCAGGTTCGGGTATATGCTTCTCACAAACCAGAGCTTCTCACAACAAGCATGATGGTTTCGGTAGGGAACGTCCCACCTTTGGTTGCCTCTTATTGCTTCCAAAATTTTTCTCGTGTCACCATAGAATAACAGGGTGTTGTGTCAATTTTTGTGATTTTTCAGGGTTCTTTTGGACATTTTTATGCAGTAACTGAGTTTTCAATGCATTTATGTGCATAATTCAAATTTGAACTACATGCACATGCTCAAGTGCATATAAATTGGTTGAAAAATCAAATCCGCGTCCTTGGGTGCATGCTTAGGTCCCATGCAATAAATGGGAATGAATTTCAAACACCAGGGCACCGTTGATTGCTGAAAAACATTGAGATGCCTGGTTTTCAAATTCTAGTAAATCCAAAACTCGTCTAAAATTCATGAAACTTGGCATGCTATCATGGAATGGCGCCCGACATGATGTGGTATTTTTCGTGTCCATTTTTAGAGAAGTCGCAGTCGAATAATGACAACCAACAAAGGCATTTTGAAAAAATAGTTGCCACTTAATATCTCAAATGTTTGTATAATTCAAAACGTGTGCGTTCTGTTAACCATTCACGTGACACCACGTGTCTTCGTTTTAATGGCTGTAGGAGGTACCGTGCGGACAACTTCTTGACCTTGACTGAACAGGAGGCGTGCGAGCGCAGTCCGGTGTGCAGGCTGACCGAGAGGCGTGCAAGCTGTCCTCCAATGCGTAGGCTCACCGGGAAGCGTGCGAGCTTTACGTTGCGCAGGCTCACTGTGAAGTGACCCCTTTGACTTCCATGGCCGCCCGCCTTCCTCTCCATTAATGGCGCCCGAGCCGCTGTTTAATATGGGCGGCCTTACTGTTCGCCTCCCATTCCCCTCTCCCCCGCAGACCTCCATCGCCATGGTGCAGAATGATCATCTGCCACTAGTCTTCAAGTTTGGTGAAGTCGACTCCGCGACGGAGGAGATAGAAAATAAGGAGGAATGGGGCCTCATGGACATGGCCCAGAACGAGCTGGCCGTGGCGGTTGCTGCCCCCGTTCTCGTCCAAGCTCCCATCCACGCGCCCGTGCCAGCGACCATCCCCGTAGCATTGACGGGCTGGTCGCCAAGCACTATCGCTGAGCTGGAAGCCGCGGGCGTCAGCGAGGTCTCCGCAGACCCGCGCGAGCTCGTGTACATGCCAGCGCCAACGCCCGTTCCCGTGCGCGCCCCTCCACCCACCATGCCGCCGGCCCCCGTGCATTTGGCTGCATCCACCGCGCCCATGCGTGCCCCTCCACCCACCGTGGCGCCGGTCCCCGTGCGTTTGGCTGCACCCACCGCGGCCATGCCCGTGCGCGCCCCCCCTCAGTGGCATGGGACGCTGCCGTCGACCGCTACCTCTCAGTGGCGCCAGTTGCTGTCCTCCCACGCACCGCCCGTCGATCGCGCGACGACATGATGTTTGATTTACAAGTGAAGAACATTTTGTGCTGCCTTGAAGATTTCAACAACCGCGTCCCGGAGGACGACAACGACAACGACGGCGCGGCACGCCGCCTCCGCCGCCGCTGGAAATAATTTTTTGGGGTTTAATACTATATCTCAAATTCTCGATCATATGAATATAAATTCGCAGTGTGACTGAATGAAAGATATGGTTTGAACGGACTTGCGTTTTTCTCTCTTAATGTACAGACTTATCAAACGATTTTCTTTTTAAAAAACATCAACGGTTTTTAAATATAAAACACTCATCGCAAACGTTTTAGTTAGAACACCCGTATGGATAGCTTCCCCAGGAAGCCAAGGGAAAATGTGCCGAGCAGGATTTCTGCATCCCTTCAACGCAAACAGTTGTTTTGCATGACCCGTGTGCAACCACGTACAAACAATTGGATAAGATTTGCATATCTGTCATTTTGGGTATGTTGCCATTTCTCAAACTGGAAAGATTGACATTTGTTTATCTAGTAACATTGCCATTTGTCAACCTTGTAACACTGTGATTTGTCAAAATATGCAGCTACAAATCACTAGCACTATCTAATTTTTGCAACTAAAATCACTAGCACTGTTCATATGGACACCACTAGCAAGCGTGAGTTCATGGACGCATATGCAAATGTACCATTGATTACATACAACTAGTCATCAACCCACAACGACAACGAGGATACACGTTGGATTAAAGATCATTTCCAACAAAACATTCTAGTAAAGTTTTTCTCACACAACAAATAACAAAGCAATGAAATGAACTTCAGCTCAACCACTCGTCGGCGTTGGAAACACTTGCTTTGAACCATAAGTGATTCTCTGGGAAGGGCCAGCTACTGTCAATCTCGAGACCAACGCAGGACTGATCATCCAGGCTGAAGTGGCCTATTTCAATACCCATATTGGGATGGTAGGGAAGCATAATAATGTTCGAGGTATAGATACAGCTGCTTCTCATAAATGGTAGTATGTTGTGTCAACAACAGTTGGATCGCCTTCCACCATCATTGGATAGTTTTGTCCAAGAAAGAGTGAGTTTCCTCCAAGAATTTCAATACTGAACCAGGGAGAAGGTGTTGGTGCTAGTACACCAGTATCCATCCCGAATACCCTACAACGAATGTTGGAATAGGTCCGGAGAGTGCAACCATACGAGACAACACCTGCTTCCTTAGTAACATCAGTAGTGCCCCGTATACAGACAAAAAGAGGTGATCCATCAGAATAAGTTGCCAGGCGCCACTGAGTATATGGGTCCTGCTCGTCCTCATGCTCGTGAATAAAATTTTCAAGTATAGGTGGTGGAATGTTCAAAGGACCTTGGAAACACAAGAAGGTTAATTAGTAAAGGGAAACTAGCTAACCCACATGCATGTGGATGAAACAATTATAATTATGGTGGAAGACAAACGTACCGAAATCATCAGGATTCCATGCAAAAACAGTGCCACGAGTGGTGGCAGCAAATACAAGATCCTCGTATTGAATTGCATCACAGTACTCATCCGTGTATAGAAACTGATTTTGAGCAATATCCATCGAGTCGAACCATGAAGGACGACAACAAGCTTGTCGAAGATAGCGACAACATAAGAATTCCTATAACCCTAAGAGCGGTTGGGGACTCGAGAAATTGCTATCTTCCATAGACGACAGTCAGCATGATCGTATTTGAACTCACGTAGAATACTGGTGTACTCAACCTCTGGGCAGTCATCTGAGATTTTTTGAAGTGGAACACGGTGACGAGTGTACACATTCACAAGTTCCCACTCACAGTTGTACCCAATATAAACAACTCAATCTTCATTTGCGCCTGCCCAAGCCTTGCCCTCAAGCGATGGCATCTTAACATCATACGTATCATTATCAAGCGGCATCAACTTACACAAGGTGAGACTTCCCTCGTCCCCGTGCCAGTCAGCAGGGTCACGACGAAGAAGATAGGGGAGATCAAACTGCTCCTGAACCCCTGGGTTCCTTGTAATGATGTTACTAGTTGAGTCGAGAATGGTCTTGAACGAACCTGCCATGCTAGCCGAGGTGATGATGTCGCACCAATCAATGAGTTCCTTCACCGCGTCATCATTCAGATCAGGGCAAGAATAACGGGGTCATTTCCGGCTTGTTCCCCCCATGGAGAAGACGATCAAACAATGGCAGAAGGAAGGGTGAAGGCAAATGGAGGAGGGAGGAAGAGCTAGCGTGCGACAATAGTTCCAAATTGATAGGGAAAGGCGAAGAGTCAGTGGACGGTTGCCACGGTACACGAAGAGGCGCCTGGGTAGCGAATAGTTGCCACAGAGGTCACACACTGACGACAAGGGCCAAGTGAACCACATGCAATCCCATCACACAACACACACATCTTGTTAAGTTGAACTGTTTCTGTACTCTTGTGTCAACGCAAACAGTTCATCTGAGTGAACCGCATGCCGTATATCCGACACACCTTTACCTGGCTGACCGTTTCTTTTGTGTTGCCTAATCACAAATAGTTCATCTGAGTGAATCGCATGCCATATATCACACACACCTTTGATCTGGCTCACTGTTTCTTTTATGTTGCCTAATCACAAACAGTTCATCCAAGTGAACCGTATGTTGTGTATCGCACACGCCTTCATCTGGCTGCCCGTTTCTTTTGTTCCTCCTCATCGCAAATAGTTCATTGAACTGAACCATATGCCCTTCATCGCACACGTAAATAAAACCTGAACCGTGTTTGATGCATCCGTCATCGCAAACATTTTATACGTTTCTGACGGTTTTCATACATCATCGTTTGCGATTATGGCATCGCAGACAGTTTCTCGAAGGGTCTCTGATTGTAGTGTGTACAAACTAATCATGGTTAGCCGTGTCCCCGGTTATGGACATCTTGAGTATCTGGTGCTTGAATTATTATGTTGATCTCATCACTCTACATAATTAATTTTGTCGGGTTATTAACTTTTAATTGGGATTGAGTAGGGGTTACCTTTTCAATGTTTTCAACCAACTTTGTAGTTAAATAAAATATATTCCATTGTTGTAGGAAAAAACTAGCTTTATGCAAATGATAACCGTAGAGCCTCCACCAGCCATATGTGCATGTAGTGATAGCTAATATTTGTTCATTGCTCTATAGTGTTATCTTGCCAACATATTCCATGTGCTGACCTACACAGGCTGCAATGTATTATGATGTAGAGTTTTTAGACGAAGAGTAAGGTGCGCTAGGTCATTGTCATGCACTCAGTTTTGCCGTGGAGTTGGATGGACTCTACTACCTTCAAAGCTTCCACTATTATCTTATTTAGATGGCCTTCAGCCATATTATTGTAATAAGTTCTCATTTAAGATATTCGATGTAATAAGTGTGTGATTGAACTCTGTTATAAATCCTTGAGTACTGTGTGTGTCAGCAATACCGATCTAGGGATGACACTTAAGCATAGAGACTTGACCATCTGAGGTCGGGTTGCTACAAGATGGTATCAGAGCACACGCTGGCTATAGGACGCGACCACTAGGATGAGCCACAGGATACTCTTGCCTACTCATTTCTGACTTCTCTGCATTTTCTACTCTATAGATGGCGGACCCAAGGAACAAGTTCACTCAACCAGATGAGGACACACCTTATAGCGACCCGATCCGAATGGATCAAGTCTCTGTGCTTAAGTGTCATCCCTGGATTGGTATGCTGACACACACAGTACTCGAGGATTTATAACAAAGGTAAATCACATGTATAAAATAACGTAAATACTATTACCTCAGATCCAAAATAGCGGAAGTAACAAGGTTGTGGATTCCCATCAACACCAACGGCAAAGTTGAGTGTAGAAATAGTAACCCTAACGTATTACTTACTCGTCGTAAGAAGTCCTGCAACATGAGACGTTGCAGCCACAAAGGGTTAGTACATTGAATGTACTGGCAAATTCACACCATAGGAGAATGATGAATAAAGGCTATCACTACATGCATATTTGACTGGTGGAAAAGCTCTATGGTTATAGTTGTTGCGAAAAGCCAATTTTCCCTACTTCAAAAGAATATATTTTATTTAACTACAAAGTTGGTTGAAAATATTGAGAAGGTTCCTCCAACTCAATCCCAAAATAATAATCATTAACCCAACAAATTATTTAAGTAACGTGATGAGATCAATATGATAATCCAAGTACCAGAGACTCAAGATTGTCCATAACCGGGGACACGGCTAACCATGATTAGATTGTACACTCTGCAGAGGTTTGCGCACTTTTCCCCACAAGACTCGATCGCCTCCGTTGGATTTCTCGCACTACATGATGTTTGAGAAACGGATGACCGAGACACAGTCTTTCAGAAACATTAACTCTCTACTCCGGGTAGACCATACCAAACCTACAAACCCACTACCTGCTGATCCACCTCTTCAAGAGCTTCACGTAACTTACTCAACTATGCTAGAGCCATAATAGCTTGTGGCTGCACACGGAAGTTTCTAGCATGAATAATCTTATGATCCCTTTGAGCCTGGGTGGCGAACCATAGGATGATCACACGGTAACCCCGGGATCTCCTAGGACAACATTGGTATATCCCCAGGTGTCCGGGCAAGTCCACCGGTATATCCCTAGGGTGCCCCAACCAATCCACCCAGATGTGTATTAAAGTAGCCACCTTAAGTTAAACCTTAGTTAACAATAATCTCTCACATCTTTCATGAATTCTCTCAAACCAATCCACGTCTACGTGCATAACATAGCGATATAAGCATAATATATAAGTAACTCCCAGGGTTTGATAATAAAATGGCAATAGGTTCTACCTCATCATCTACTTCCCAACCAACATGTTAATGACATCCTAACCATGCAATGTTTGAGGATTGGAACTAATGCATAAAAACTGGGTGATAAAGGGTATGATCAAAGTGTGAACTTGCCTGTACTGTTGATGAAGATGATTCGCACTCAAAACGCTTGATAGTTCTACTCGTCATACTCTGTTCAATCTATCATTGAGCAAGCAGTAGTAACCACACATAAGGAAATCACTCAAAAGATCGGGAAGAACGAAGAAGATAGTTCGGAAAACATCAAAACCAAGCAAATAACTCTTGCAACATAAAACAAGTTCTAACAGTACCAAAATTATGTGAATTTAGCCTTCTCAGAAAGTTTAGGTCAAGAGCTTCGATTTGCAAAAAGAATCAACTAAATCGGAGTTACGAAACTCAAGTTATGTTCAAAAGAAGTTTGAATATGAATCTAAACAAATTTCGAAATTTGAAAATTTTCAAACAGTTGATGTGCAGGTTCACTGGATAGTTGAACAAGACGAAGCTATAGGCGCTGGTTTCATCTAATTTGGATAAACGAGTGAAAAGTTATGGCTATTTGAAAAATCAGGGCCAAGCTATTTTACGAAAGAAAAATAACTACGGTTAAGGTATAACGTATAAATACATAGACTAATGGATAATCTAATTATTCTATCGTATTAGTTCAAAAAAATAATAAACTACGGAAGTATAAGAAGAAAAAAAACAAAGAAAGATACCTTTATAAGGCAGAGAAAAGACAACTTTGGAGAGAGGAGACAACTTCCAGAAGTCGCGCCGGAAAGGAGAAAAATATTTTTCTTAAATGAATCTAGTCAAACCAAAATATTGATTTAACCCGAATTGGATGATTTTTTGGAGGCTCTATGAATCTATATTTATTGGTGGAAAAGAAGCTTAGGGTCAAACGCTAGGCAATGTAGGACTAAACGTAGACGAAAATATACAAAACAGAGAAGAAAAGAGACGGATGGGCCTAAAGGCCTTTCGGCCGGCCGCACGCGCACGCTGCGGCTGCAGTTTTTTTTTAAAAATCGGCCTAAGAAAGAAAAAAAAATGAAAAAACTGGCTGGGCCTGGCCCATATAGGATAAAGAAAAAAAATAGGGCGCCCTCTGGTACTATGATGCGCACGTAGGCGACAGTTAGTTTCAGGCGCGCGCGCCGTTTTTTTAAACAGAATGTGATAAACTGAAAACGAAAATAAAAATAAAACTTTATATAGGCATAATATATCAAAATTTTCAGAAAAAGATTTTCTACAAGATGAACATTTTCCTAGCATTAAATAGAATTCACACAAATTCAGATAATTCCAAAGAGTGCTACTGGTCTAATAAAATCCAATAAAAATCATTTTAGAAAATACCAGAAATGAATTCAAATTATTTATCTTCCAATTTTCTGATGTAGGGAATCATGTTACCCTATTTTCCATATATTTTATTTTTGGAGAAAAATAATTTGAATAAAACTCAAATAACTCCAAATTGAAAAATAATTCCAAAAGACTTGGAATTTGATCCTTTGAAACTCCCAACTCATATTTCATATAATTTGAAGAAGTCATTTTATCTTCTCTCATGAAAATCATTGAGTTGCTTGAAGTTTCTGAATTAAAAATATTTCCAAATGAAATTCAAATCTTTTCAAAACCCTTTTCATTTATTTAAATAGAAGAAGTCATGTCATCTTCTCTCGAGGGATTTGTATTTGAAAAGAATTTGAATTCACAGAGACCACGAATGCAAAATGAAAGTTTGGGAAAGTCCTTTTATTCCCTCTCATTTAACTTTCAAAAAGTTTCGAATTCACTCACTTTCAGATAATCAATCAAACAATCAACAAAATGAAAGTTTGGGAAAGTCCTTTTATTCCCTCTCATTTAACTTTCAAAAAGTTTCGAATTCACTCACTTTCAGATAATCAATCAAACAATCAACAAAATGAAAGTTTGGGAAAGTCCTTTTATTCCCTCTCATTTAACTTTCAAAAAGTTTCGAATTCACTCACTTTCAGATAATCAATCAAACAATCAACAAAATGAAAGTTTGGGAAAGTCCTTTTATTCCCTCTCATTTAACTTTCAAAAAGTTTCGAATTCACTCACTTTCAGATAATCAATCAAACAATCAATCAAATCTATCTATTTATTATAACATTCCAAAATTTAGAATTTTGGGATGTTACAAACCTACCACCCTTAAAATGAATCTCGTCCTCGAGATTCAGAGAGGCTAGAAAGAAATAGGTTAGGTTTGGGGTCTCCTCAAAATCCATCAATCATCACCGGGGTCTGGGTGCTACCACCCTTAGAAACATCGTTACGGTCCCATCAATACTCATATACTCCATCCTTATTCTTGACAGGGCCGGTCTTCTCAGATCATAAGGATAATTCCTTCTCTAGCTCTTCCTGCAGCGGCATAACCTTTTCCTCAATTCTTCTGTACTTTCATCCTGGTAAGGTTATTCCGAGACTGGGTCTTCTTACCTGACGGGTCTAGCGCCAGTACTAAACAACTAATCGATATCTCATGGTGGTCAACAGTTTATGGTTTCTCCTGCAGGAAATGGGTCTGGGTTGATCCTCACCGTATAACCTACGGTTGGCAAAAGCTGCCTTGTACAAGGAAAAAATTGCTATACCATTCTAATGTTTAAACAAGGTTTGATCGTCGTCTCTCTACTATAGGTAAGTCTCTCAGATTTACCATCCCATATAGCAAGGCGAATAATAAGAGTAAGTCGGTATGGTGATCAATCCATCCCGCACCCAAATCATTACCTTGTATATGGTTTAGCGAATCTCGCATTCTAACACTCGGTCATCCTCACAAGCATTGCAGAATTTCTCTTGTCCATGAACCAAGTTCGGTTAAATCCATTAATTCTGCAAGCCAAACAAACATCTTTCGTTCCTTCACAACCCTCAGGTTTTGCGTTACTCTATAAGATCGTCTGCCGATAAACGTAACTTCTTCCAGGGTTTTTCCTTTAGCAAGAATGTGCTTTCTTCTTGGCAGGTCCTGGGGCATGTGGGTTATGGCCCATCTCATCACTTGTAGTCCTTGAACTTATCATCGGGCAACTGATCATTATTCCAACTTCCAACTTCCTAGTATTCTTAAATCCATCCAATTGTACTGTCTTCGTTCCTTCTATTGGCACCAAACTAGGACATGATTACTCAGACTCATCATGGAGTTTCCATTGATCCATATTTCCGACATCATACCTCCTTTATATCCAATAGTAATTTATCTCTTCATCCTCGTGGAATATCCCACATACCGAGATAAAAACTTATACCTATGAAGTCCATATCCCACTTCGTGGAACATCATTATCCTTTCCAGGGTCAAGCGTCCTTACAGGGGAATACTGGCCATCTCTACATGGCACTTCTTCAACTGGGAAATGTGAAACACATCATGAATTCCTGACAGTCCTTCGGGTGACTCCAACTTGTTGGCCACTTCTCCCATACGCTCCAAAACTCGGTATGGTCCTACCAATCTCGGGGCTAACTTTCCCTTAACTCCAAATCATTTAATTCCTCGCAGAAGGAACACATGATGACATGCTCTGTCTCCAATTTCTTAGACTACCTCCTTGCGTTTTTAAGTCTGCATAACTCTTCTGCCTGGACTGAGCTACCTTCAGTCTATCTCAAATCAACTTAACATTCTCTTCTGACTCCTTGATCACATTTGGTCCAGCAACTGACGGTCTCCAACTTCAACCTACACACTCTTGGGGTATCACATATATCAAGACAAAACTCGTATTCATTTTGTCCAAAATCCACTTAGTGGAGTATCCTTATCTTTTCCAGAGGTCAAGGGTTCTTACATGGTACTCCCACCCTTAAAATGCACAAATCTTCCATAGACCATATTTCTCATATCCTCAAAATGACCAAAAATCTTCTTCATAGAGTAACAACTCATAAATCCATATCAGTACCAACGATGCTAACTTTATTCATTCTCAAATGATCACAATCTCTCGCTTTTCCATTACATGTCTCAACTCAACACCTCAATATAAAAGAAATGTTCTCACTTCTGCTACTCCATTTCTTTTGTTGCAAACTCAACTATCTAGCACAAGTTTCCTTCTCCTTGGGGCATTCTCTGGCAAAGTTCCCTACTCCATTACAACTAAAACATATTACTTCTAGCAAGTATTGAGGTTTCCTTTTTGGGCAATTGTTGAGGTAGTGCCGTGACTCCTTGCACCTGTAACAGGTGATATGACTCAGGTTCTTCCTGGAATCCAATCTGCTTCTCTTCCTGGACCTTTCCATGCCAATCATGGCTTCTATTTCTTCTGGGTTATATTCTACTTCCTCTGTTGGGAATTCTACTAGATCCCCATTCAAACAATTTTGGGAGATGTGTCCTTCTTCTCCACATGAATAGCAAGACTTAGTGCAGGGTTTACTCGGGTCTTCTTTAGGTGTGTCCTCCACCTCTTCCTTCATCACAGTTTCTTCTAAAATTCCCATAAGGGCTCCTTTCATTACTTCTTTCTTCTGCTGGATGGTTCGTTGTACCATGGGGTAAATGTGACACTGAGAAGGATAGTGGGTAGTCCCTTCACACAAGAAACAAGTAATCTGCCTAGTTGGGCATTCTTCAACTGGGTGACTACCTTCACAATTAGGGCATTCATCCTTGTGTTCTTTATGGGTGTGTCCGATTTCTCCATAAATCTTGCATGCACAAGGTTTCTTCATATCCTTTCCATAAGGCTTCAACTTCTGGGACACAAGGTGAGATCTTTGCAGAGTCAACTTTAATTCTCTCCAAGTGGTTACTCCTTGCCAGCCATTCATGGTTTGGTATATCCTCCACCAAGTAGCAGCACCTCTTTCAAAGCACTGAAGAGCATGCTGGTCATATCATTTCCAACTATAGGGTTATTCTCCATGCGATCCTCCATGTTCTGAATCCATCGGTCTGTCTCCAACTGACTCATCGGTCCAGAAAATACAAGCTCATCTTCATTCATCCTCTATTGGGTCCATGGGTTTGGGGTGAGATAAGAGAGATAGAGAGGGATACACACAATACAAACAGAAGTTTTGAAAAGACAGATTTTATTTGTGGCTGTCGGGAAAAACATCAAACCAATGACAACTCACAAACGTCGCATCTAACGTAGGTATATAACAAGGGTTTGGTCTTCTAAAGGTCAATAAATCTTCAACATCTCCAAACTTTTCAAGCCTTGTTCATGCCTCCAATGGCTTCTTCTGATCATGCTTGTCCTTCAAGTTCTTTTGCCAGATCATCTCTGTTGACGCGAAGTCTCTCATGATGTCCTTTATTATTCTGGATTTGTGTTCCAAACTTCTGGTTTCAACATCCTTCACATGAACCATGGTCATACTATCCTTCAGTTCCTGACAAATCTCCGGTATCTCGAGGTTGTAGCTCCTCCATCTTGGCTACTTTCAGCTTTTGGTTCCTGAGTTCTTCACGAAATGCTTCCTTGTCTAATACGGCTTCATGGAGCTCCACCTTAAACTTCTTGATGTACTACTCCAGATCCTGGCGATACACCGGCTAAGGTTAAAACTTCATCTTACTAATAGGTGCTCCATCAGCCTTCTTCCATCAAATCCATTCTGAAGAAATGCATCCTTAACTCAGCACGGTGACAACAACATCAGCGGGCGATGACATCACGGATAATCGTGTTTCTGCTCTTGTCATTCCCATGAGCTATCATTCCATAGTTGATATCTCCTGCCTTAGGGTTTTCTTTGACAAAACTTCAAGGTTTTTAACTCTCCATGCTCGGTCTTTCTCCGATACACCTTGATCTCGGGTATTGACAACTTCCATAGTCTGCCAAGTTCCATAAGGGTAGCCTTCCTAGGTCATACAAATCTGGGAATTCTTCAGAGCCTTCAAAATCTCCTAGTCTTCGGTCTTCAACCGTTGTAGTTTCCATTATTTAGATGCACGAAAAATACTCTTCATTCTGAAGTGGTCTTAGTTGTCCGATATCTTGTACTTCTTGGAGTGGTCTGATCAGTCGAATCTTCGTGTGGTCAAAAGGGGAAAGGGGGTATGGTCTCACTAAAGGGATTTTTGAATAAGCTCAGAAGAGAAGAGAGTAAACGATCTTTTTGAAAAGAAAGTTGTAGAGAAAAATCTTTCCTATGGGCTTGCCAATTTCTAGGGTCACGTCCTACAGTCAACATATGCTTTGATACCATCTTGTAGCGACCCGATCCGAATGGTATGCTGACACACACAGTACTCGAGGATTTATAACAGAGGTAAATCACATGTATAAAATAACGTAAATACTATTACCTCAGATCCAAAATAGCAGAAGTAACAAGGTTGTGTATTCCCATCAACACCAACGGCAAAGTTGAGTGTAGAAATAGTAACCCTAACGTATTACTTACTCGTCGTAAGAAGTCCTGCAACATGAGACGTTGCAGCCACAAAGGGTTAGTACATTGAATGTACTGGAAAATTCACACCATAGGAGAATGATGAATAAAGGCTATCACTACATGCATAGTTGACTGGTGGAAAAGCTCTATGGTTATAGTTGTTGCGAAAAGCCAATTTTCCCTACTTCAAAGGAATATATTTTATTTAACTACAAAGTTGGTTGAAAATATTGAGAAGGTTCCTCCAACTCAATCCCAAAATAATAATCATTAACCCAACAAATTATTTAAGTAACGTGATGAGATCAATATGATAATCCAAGTACCAGAGACTCAAGATTGTCCATAACCGGGGACACGGCTAACCATGATTAGATTGTACACTCTGCAGAGGTTTGCGCACTTTTCCCCACAAGACTCGATCGCCTCCGTTGGATTTCTCGCACTACATGATGTTTGAGAAACGGATGACCGAGACACAGTCTTTCAGAAACATTAACTCTCTACTCCGGGTAGACCATACCAAACCTACAAAACCCACTACATGCTGATCCACCTCTTCAAGAGCTTCACGTAACTTACTCAACTATGCTAGAGCCCATAATAGCTTGTGGCTGCACACGGAAGTTTCTAGCATGAATAATCTTATGATCCCTTTGAGCCTGGGTGGCGAACCATAGGATGATCACACGGTAACCCCGGGATCTCCTAGGACAACATTGGTATATCCCCAGGTGTCCGGGCAAGTCCACTGGTATATCCCCAGGGTGCCCCAACCAATCCACCCAGATGTGTATTAAAGTAGCCACCTTAAGTTAAACCTTAGTTAACAATAATCTCTCACATCTTTCATGAATTCTCTCAAACCAATCCACGTCTACGTGCATAACATAGCGATATAAGCATAATGTATAAGTAACTCCCAGGGTTTGATAATAAAATGGCAATAGGTTCTACCTCATCATCTACTTCCCAACCAACATGTTAATGACATCCTAACCATGCAATGTTTGAGGATTGGAACTAATGCATAAAAACTGGGTGATAAAGGGTATGATCAAAGTGTGAACTTGCCTGTACTGTTGATGAAGATGATTCGCACTCAAAACGCTTGATAGTTCTACTCGTCATACTCTGTTCAATCTATCATGAGCAAGCAGTAGTAACCACACATAAGAAATCACTCAAAAGATCGGGAAGAACGAAGAAGATAGTTCGGAAAACATCAAAACCAAGCAAATAACTCTTGCAACATAAAACAAGTTCTAACAGTACCAAAATTATGTGAATTTGGCCTTCTCAGAAAGTTTAGGTCAAGAGCTTCGATTTGCAAAAAGAATCAACTAAATCGGAGTTACGAAACTCAAGTTATGTTCAAAAGAAGTTTGAATATGAATCTAAACAAATTTCGAAATTTGAAAATTTCAAACAGTTGATGTGCAGGTTCACTGGATAGTTGAAAACAAGACGAAGCTATAGGCGCTGGTTTCATCTAATTTGGATAAACGAGTGAAAAGTTATGGCTATTTGAAAAATCAGGGCCAAGCTATTTTACGAAAGAAAAATAACTACGGTTAAGGTATAACGTATAAATACATAGACTAATGGATAATCTAATTATTCTATCGTATTAGTCAAAAAAATAATAAACTACGGAAGTATAAGAAGAAAAAAAACAAAGAAAGATACCTTTATAAGGCAGAGAAAAGACAACTTTGGAGAGAGGAGACAACTTCCAGAAGTCGCGCCGGAAAGGAGAAAAATATTTTTCTTAAATGAATCTAGTCAAACCAAAATATTGATTTAACCCGAATTGGATGATTTTTTGGAGGCTCTATGAATCTATATTTATTGGTGGAAAAGAGGTTTAAGGGTCAAACGCTAGGCAATGTAGGACTAAACGTAGACGAAAATATACAAAACAGAGAAGAAAAGAGACGGATGGGCCTAAAGGCCTTCGGCCGGCCGCACGCGCACGCTGCGGCTGCAGTTTTTTTTTAAAAATCGGCCTAAGAAAGAAAAAAAAATGAAAAAACTGGCTGGGCCTGGCCCATATAGGATAAAGAAAAAAAATAGGGCGCCCTCTGGTACTATGATGCGCACGTAGGCGACAGTTAGTTTCAGGCGCGCGCGCCGTTTTTTTAAACAGAATGTGATAAACTGAAAACGAAAATAAAAATAAAACTTTATATAGGCATATTATATATCAAAATTTTCAGAAAAAGATTTTCTACAAGATGAACATTTTCCTAGCATTAAATAGAATTCACACAAATTCAGATAATTCAAAGAGTGCTACTGGTCTAATAAAATCCAATAAAAATCATTTTAGAAATACCAGAATGAATTCAAATTTATTTATCTCCAATTTTCTGATGTAGGGAATCATGTTACCCTATTTTCCATATATTTTATTTTTGGAGAAAAATAATTTGAATAAAACTCAAATAACTCCAAATTGAAAAATAATTCCAAAAGACTTGGAATTTGATCCTTTGAAACTCCCAACTCATATTTCATATAATTTGAAGAAGTCATTTTATCTTCTCTCATGAAAATCATTGAGTTGCTTGAAGTTTCTGAATTAAAAATATTTCCAAATGAAATTCAAATCTTTTCAAAACCCTTTTCATTTATTTAAATAGAAGAAGTCATGTCATCTTCTCTCGAGGGATTTGTATTTGAAAAGAATTTGAATTCACAGAGACCACGAATGCAAAATGAAAGTTTGGGAAAGTCCTTTTATTCCCTCTTATTTAACTTTCAAAAAGTTTTGAATTCACCCACTTTCAGATAATCAATCAAACAATCAATCAAATCTATCTATTTATTATAACATTCCAAAATTTAGAATTTTGGGATGTTACAAACCTTTTGGACGACACTTGAAGGAAGTCACTAGGTACTTAAGCATCGAAATACCAAGTTTCACCGGGACCTACACCGCCACTTTACTAGAAGAGGAGCGCTGGATGATTCGAGTTCATGTTCTAGGAAGGACGTTCACACCAGTTACTGAGCCCATAGAGTTTTCCTTTGATGCACCAACCTGGAGTCTAGGAAAGAGCATGGCCCCCCACATCGCCATCAGACGTATCGGTGAGGTATACAACAAGGATGTAGGATCGAAAGTATGTCTAGAGGGGGGGTGATTAGACTACTTGACCAAATAAAAACTTAACCTTTTCCCAATTTTAGTTCTTGGCAGATTTTAGCTATTGTAGGACAAGTCAAGCAATCATCACACAATTCAAGCAAGCATGCAAAGAGTATATTGGCAGCGGAAAGTAAAGCATGCAACTTGCAAGAATGTAAAGGGAAGGGTTTGGAGAATTCAAACGCAATTGGAGACACGGATGTTTTTCCCGTGGTTCGGATAGGTGGTGCTATCCTACATCCACGTTGATGGAGACTTCAACCCACAAAGGGTAACGGTTGCACGAGTCCACGGAGGGCTCCACCCACAAAGGGTAACGGTTGCGCGAGTCCACGGAGGGCTCCACCCACGAAGGGTCCACGAAGAAGCAACCACCCACAAAGGGTCCATGAAGAAGCAACCTTGTCTATCCCACCATGGCCATCGCCCACGAAGGACTTGCCTCACTAGCGGTAGATCTTCACGAAGTAGGCGATCTCCTTGCCCTTACAAACTCCTTGGTTCAACTCCACAATCTTGTCGGAGGCTCCCAAGTAACACCTAGCCAATCTAGGAGACACCACTCTCCAAGAAGTAACAAATGGTGTGTAGGTAATGAACTCCTTGCTCTTGTGCTTCAAACGATAGTCTCCCCAACACTCAACTCTCTCTCATAGGATTTGGATTTTTTGGAAAGAAGATTTGAGTGGAAAGCAACTTGGGGAAGGCTAGAGATCAAGATTCATATGGTAGGAATGGAATATCTTGGTCTCAACACATGAGTAGGTGGTTCTCTCTCAGAACATATGAGTTGGAATTGTGTATGTGTTCTGATGGCTCTCTCCACGAATGAAGAGGAGGTGGAGGGGTATATATAGCCTCCACACAAAATCCAACCGTTACACACAATTTTCCAATCTCGGTGGGACCGAATCAACAAACTCGGTCGGACCGAAAAGGTAAACCTAGTGACCGTTAGAGATTTTCGGTGGGACTAACATGCAACTCGGTAGGACCGATATGGTTAGGGTTTGGGCATAACGTAATCTCGGTGAGACTGTTTACACAAACTCGGTGAGACCGAATTTGGTAATTAGCTAACCAGAGAGTTGGTCAGGCAAACTCGGTGGGACCGATTTGTTCTTTCGGTGAGACCGAAAAGTTACAAAAATGAAACACTGAATTTACATTGCAATCTCAGTGGGACCGATCCGCTCTTTCGGTGAGACCGAAAAGTTACGAAAAGGAAACAGAGAGATTACAATCCCATCTCGGTGAGACCGAGATCCCTATCGGTAGAACCGAATTGCTAGGGTTTGGCAGTGGCTTATGACAAGTGAAACTCGGTGGCGCCGGATAGAAAGAATCGGTAGGACCGAGTTTGGCTTAGGGTTTAGGTCATATGTGGATATGGGAAAGTAGTTGAGGGTTTTGGAGCATATCACTAAGCACATGAAGCAAGAGGCTCATTAAGCAACACCTCATCCCTCCTTGATAGTATTGGCTTTTCCTAACGACTCAATGTGATATTGGATCACTAAAGTATAAAATGAAGAGTCTTGAGCTTTTGAGCTTGAGCCAATCCTTTGTCCTTAGCATTTTGAGGGTTCCACTTTCACCATCCATGCCATGCCAATCATTGAGCTTTCCTGAAATAATCATCTTGGAATAGCATTAGCTCAATGAGCTATATGTTGTTATGAATTACCAAAACCACCTAGGGATAGTTGCACTTTCAATCTCCCCCTTTTTGGTAATTGATGACAACATATAGATCAAAGCTTCGACAAATGATAATAAGCATGAAATATATCGTCGCTTTGAGAAGTATGTGACAAGTAAGAGCTCCCCCTAAATTTGTGCATATTTAAAATTTGCTTTGGACTGCAAATGCACAAAGAGTTAGAGTCATGGGTTACTCTTCCATGTCACATACATCTTGGTGGAGCGCTTAAAATGATAAGAATGAAATACATGCACTCATCACCAAGAATAGTGAATGATCACATAAGATAGATAAGATAATAGCATTAAGCAAACATTAAGTGTAGCTTATGATCAAACACATGATCATCAATGTCTCACGAGCAATGACATAGTATCTCAAGCACTCAAAAGCAAACAAAGTTCGAAAAACCACCAAATAAAGCAAGAGAGAAAAAAGCAACACTCTCTCTCTCTCGAAGCCTATGATCTATACATTTTTCTTCCCCTTTGGCAACAAGTTACCAAAAAGTTCCTAGAAAATGCATAGTGCTAGATCGACGCTCAGGCTTGATCTTCTGGTGGTGGTGGAGTCCGGAGCACTCCAAGGACGAAGCCTTCTGTAGACGTGGTCGGAGTCGAGGCTGAAGTAGATGCTGGAGCTGGTGGAACTGAGGCTGTAGCTGGTGCAGAAGTGGTGGCTCTGGTGTCAGCAACTGGCACTGCAGACGACCTCGGACCTCGTGGCACTCTGGCAAAGGCATCAGTTGTAGTCCTGCCTCTCCTCTCCTGCATGTCATCCTGGAGCTGCTCCACTGCAGTCTGAATCTCTGTCACCTTGACATCCAAGTCATAGAACTTTTGTTCCATGATTCTCTCTAGGCTTGCCTAGTTCTGAGTTAGGGTGGCTAGTCCTTTCTCAATCCGCAGGGTGGATGCAATTAGGTAACCAAGCTGCTCTTTTTTGGTTTTCAAGAAATACTCAGATGCCTCCTCTTGAGTTGGCATCTTGGCAACTTTCTCCTTCCTTGCCTTCTCCTTCTTTGCTTGTGCTTGGGCAGATGATGGCTCATTCTCAGTCATAACAACTTGATTATCTTCAAAATCTGGACGGATGGGCAGGTGTTCCTTGTCCAACAAGTATATGCCCGTGCCCATCTTGGAGTTAATGAGCTCCTGAATTTGTGGGGCATACCCACAGCTCCTCTTCTGATCTGCTGCAGTCCTCTTGATAGTCTCTACTATGAGGCTCATGACCTTGAATTTCTGAGGCACATCAAATACATGAAGCAAATTGATTGCATGGCCTCTGATCATCTTGTGATCACCTGACTTGGGCAAGAGAGTGTGCCTCAAAATCCAATTAATAGTTGGCAGCCCTGACAGAAGATAATGGACTGAGCCAAACTTGAAAGTATCAAGTGCTTCATTTGGAATTTCCTTGTACATATTGGACATAGAGTTGTGGTCCATCTTCTTCTTGGCATAAATGTCCAAATCATCTGCTTGCTCCTCTGGGGCATTAATCAGCTGAGCCCATTCAGCAACTGTGGACTGGTACCTCGTACCCTCTGACATCCAAATTATCCTACCATCTGGATAAAAGTGGGCTGTGGAGTAGAACTGCATGATGAGTTCCTCGTTCCACTTTGTGAGCTTCTGCCCAACAAAGTCCTCTACTCCACATGCCTTGAAGCTGTCCTGCACACCAGGGTAGTACTCTTCATTGTCCTTGATATATTGCCAGTCAACCCATCTCATATCACATACAATTGGCTTCTTATCAAGCAGCACTATCTCATAGAAGTCCTGCTGTTCCTTGGTGTGGAATCTGTAGTCAACAACAGTCCTCCTCCTTGAAGCATACGGATCTGCTTCTCTCCACTTCCTCAGCCCTGAGTCTCTCCCGAGCTTCATATCCTCAGCCACAGGATGAGCATCGTTGTGGTCTGGGATCTTGGGCTTGAGCTTTCTAAGAACTTGCTCTTCATCATCTTCTTCTGCAGCTTCAGGCACTGGGGCCTTGTTCTTCTCAGTAGCTGGGATGCTTCTTGTATTCCTCTTTGGTTTTGGCTTTGGAGCTGGCTTGGCCTTGGAAGCAGCTGCCCCTGATCTTATGGCATCACCCATCAGCTTGGGTGCCTTAGGTGCTGGTGCAGCTACCTCTTCTTCTTCCTCTTCTTCCATGATGGAAGCCTTTCCAAGCACTCTGGCTACGGTTTTCTTCACCCTTTCCTTCCTCTTCTTGCCTTCAGTAGCAACTGGCTCTATGGGAGTGGGCTTCTCAGAAATCTTGGTTGAAGCTCTGGCCTTTGGCATAGGCTGCCTACCTGCTGGCCTTTTGATTTTCATCCCTGGCTTTATGCCCTGTGCTGGATCAACTCTCTTGGAAGTTGCTTCCTCTTCTGCCACATAGTCTTCATCCTCAGAATCTGAAGTTCTCTTCTTCCTTTGTCTTGTGGCAGCTTTTGGCAGATTGCTAGGAGTACTTCTGCTGCCATCATCTGAAGAGCTGGAGGGACTAGTGCCCTCACTCATCTGCACTTGCTGCTCTGACAAGTTCTGGCTGTCACTCTGATCAGACATGTTGCAAACTCTGACTGCTGACCCTGTGAATAGGTTATAGATGAGATAGAGTGGATGAGCATCACAAAATGCAGAGATTTTTGCAAAAGAATGATCCAAAAACTTAGTTTTAGTTTCCCACTGAAATCATCTCGGATCTACCAATTTTTAAACTCAGTGATACCGAAGCAGTTTTGGCACCTAAACTAGTGAACTCAGTCAGACCGAGTCACAGTTCGGTGGCACCGAGACTGCTAGGGTTTCACAAAGTTCCAAAATGGGTCACACCGATAAGTAATTCTCGGTCAGACCGAGTCTCACTTGTGCAATGGCATAAGCCAAATCAGTGGGACCGAGGTTTTCAACTCGGTGGGTCCGAGATGGTTTCGGCGGAAACCTAACCCTAAAATTTTCGAATCAAACCTAATCTATGAGCGCATTGACTGGATAGGAGTGTTTCAATCGTGGCAAGAATCATGATGATCACAATGTGCTAAGAATCGGATTGGAGAATAGCACAAAGATCGAGTCCATACCCTAGTTCGGTGGAGACTCGCTACGGCGGCAACGGCGGGGTAGAATTCCGTTGACGGCGATGGAGACCAGCGACTGGAGGCGAGGAGACGATCCGGAGACCACGTTGGCAGAGCAGGCTATCGCGCGGGCGAAGGGGTTCGGAGAAATTTTCAAATTTTTGCCCGTGACTATATATAGCCCGACCCTGTCGGTGTGACCGAGTGGAACAACTCGGTGGCACCGAGATTCATAACTGCAAGCAGTTACTGAAACTCGGTGTGACCGAAAGGTTCAAATCGGTTGCACCGAGATCGAAAACCTAGATCAACTTAATGATCTCGGTAGGACTGAAAGTGGGGTATCGGTCAGACCGAGAATCATAAAGAGGTTTTGGAAGTTTAAGTCTATGACGAATCGGGGACTCCGAGCGCTCCTCACACAGAGTGGTTCGAATCTGACTTGATCAAATTTTGTGATGTAGCATGAATAGAGTTTGAGACGAGAAAAGCATAGATAGCTAGAGGAGGTTCTTAGGCATTCTTGTCCACCCACTTGGCAAAAGGAAATAAAACCAAACAATCAAAACAACAAGTGGATGTCCTCGAATGAGTAAAATATGCAACCAGCATGCTCACACAATAAGATGGCAAATGAAATATGTGACAAGGCATGCACAACCAATTCTAGCAGCTATCAAGCAATTTGCGATGACAAGGTCATCTATATATGAGTATATTGACTTAGGAGTCAAGTGAGAACACTTGATCATAGGTCATACTCATCGTTTAAGCTCAAGTGGGGTTACCACTTTTACATAAAGCATTGTTGTGTTCACATCTTTAGAGTTGCCTTAGCTCAAGTCTTAGAGTAAAGCTCCCCCTAGATGTGATATCCCCCCTTAGAGGGATGAACTAACCTCGGGTTTTGTCGATGATGACTTCATGTAGATGTTGAAGATGTGGATGCTCAATGTTGATGTAGATCACTTGGGGCTATCCATTTGAGTGAATTGCACTTTCAATACCTACATGGGTTAGTCCCACAAGGAACAAACAAGGATATCCATAGACATAGAGTGATGCACACACAAGATGATGTCCATGAAAACTTTTAGGTTATCTTGTCCCTTCTCTTACCAACAAGAGGGTTTGTGACTCCTTGAACTAGTGCAAGATGTGGAAGTTGATTGCACTTGTTCTTGCCAGAATGATAAGAGTGAAGTATGTTGGCGGAGTCACCCTCAAGAACTCTCTAGTTCTTCTTCTTTTGGATCCACATCATCTTGATGGGAATCCTTGGAGTTGTAGTCGTACTTGATGAAGTGGAACTTGAAGTAGTCTTGGGAATCCACTTGACTAAGGTCTTAGGAGCTTCTTCAAATGCATCAATTTCCTCTTGAAGCTTGTCCTTGCCTTTTTGCTTGTAGTCTTGTGGTGGAAGATCATCTTGAGCTTGTGTCCCCTTGAAAGAAGTATCATACTTCTCTTGTTGAGGGACAAACTTTGTCTTGGGGTATTGATCTTCTTCCCACTCAACTCCATTGGCATTGAACTTTCGTTCAAAACCAACACCTTGATTCTTCCGGTGCATTACTTGCTTGCGCACAATTTCCTCGAATTGCTTACTCCCGGCAAGGCTTTTGTACACTCCTTTCTCTATAATTCCCTTCAATAAGCTATTTTCTTGCTCAAGTGTAACTTTGCTAAGAGAATCATTAGTGGAATCAAGAGAACTACTAGAAGCAACAATATTGGATTTAGCATGACCATTGTTACTGCTAGAGGAAGAATCTTTCTTGTTCTTGTTACTAGACTTGACTTGAGGCATGTAAGTGGATAAGAGTAAACGCTTGGCAATGTAAGGAGAACTTTTCTTGCGGAGATCATCATTGATTGCTTTTAAGAACTCATGCTCTTGCTCAAGATTGAGCTTTTCAAAGCGTAATTTCTCATGAGCTCTTAAAAGTTCTCAATGATCTTCGAAGATAGTTTCATGAGCTAACTTAAGAGTGTTTAGTTCTTTAGTTAGAGCCTCAATCTTCTCCTTATCATTGTCATTCGTTTTATATTGATTAGCATGATTAATTGACGTTTCATCATAGTATTCATCACTAGAGTTGTCAACAAGCAAATCATCACCTAACAAGTCATCTTCATCACTATTGAAATCAACATACTCGGGGTGTGTTACCTTAGGACCTTTGGCCATGAAGCATCTTCCAATTCCTTCATTTGGTGAGTCAAATATGTCGTAGGAGTTGGTTGACACAAGTGCTAGACCGGCAACACCTTCATCTTGAGTATATTCGGAGTCGGAGTGATAACTTCTCTCGGAGTGGCTGTTGGAGTCAGAGCCGGATACCCATTCACCAACATGAGCTTGATGTCTTCGTTTTGTGTAGCTCCTTGATGATTTTTCCTTCCTTTCCGAATCCCTTGCTTCTCCGTGAGTATCTTCGTTCATAACGATCATCTCTACTCCTTCTCTCTCTTGGTGGTGATTCTTTGCTTCTTCTTTTTGGAGAATCTTCTCTTCTCTTGTAGGGAGCCGTACACTCATTGGAATAGTGTCCGGGTCTTCCACAACTGTAGCAGTTTCGCTCTCGACTAGAAGATCTTTTGTCATTGTAGGACCTTGACTTGAAGCTTCTATCTTTGCTTCTACTCTTGTAGAACTTGTTGAAGTTCTTCACCATTAAGCTCAATTCTTCATTGAAGTTTTGTTTCTCACTTGATGATGTAGGGGCTTCACATGAGGCTTCGTAGGCACCACTTGATTTGTTGTGAAGTTCCTCTTTATCCTTAAGTGACATCTCATGAGCAACAATTCTTCCAATCACCTCCGTTGGCTTGAGATCTTTGTAATTGGGCATCATTTGGATCAATGTGCACACGGTATCATATTTTCCATCCAAGGCTCTTAGAATCTTCTTGATGATGAATCTATCGGTCATCTCTTCACTTCCTAAGCCGACAATCTCATTTGTGATGAGAGCAAGCCTAGAGTACATTTCAGCGACACCTTCACCATCCTTCATTTTGAACTTGTCAAGTTGACTTTGAAGCACATCCAACTTGGATTCCTTGACGGAGTCGGTACCTTCGTGCATATCAATCAAAGTGTCCCAAATTTCCTTTGCATTCTCAAGACGGCTGATTTTGTTGAATTCTTCGGGGCACAATCCGTTGAAGAGAATATCACAAGCTTGAGCATTGTATTGCAACATGTTCAACTCATCCGCGGTAGCTTCACGGTTTGGTTCTTTCCCATCAAAGAAGTCACCTTGCAAACCAACACACACAATAGCCCAAACGGCGGGGTTATGTCCAAGAATATGCATTTTCATTTTATGCTTCCAACTAGCAAAATTAGTACCATCAAAGTAAGGACCTCTACGGTGATAATTTCCCTCGCTAGACGCCATACTCTCCTAGGTTGTGAAACCAAGGCTATGACCACCAAAAGCTATGGAGATCAAAGCAAATGGAAACCTGGCTCTGATACCACTTGTAGGATCGAAAGTATGTCTAGAGGGGGGGTGATTAGACTACTTGACCAAATAAAAACTTAACCTTTTCCCAATTTTAGTTCTTGGCAGATTTTAGCTATTGTAGGACAAGTCAAGCAATCATCACACAATTCAAGCAAGCATGCAAAGAGTATATTGGCAGTAGAAAGTAAAGCATGCAACTTGCAAGAATGTAAAGGGAAGGGTTTGGAGAATTCAAATGCAATTGGAGACACGGATGTTTGTCCCGTGGTTCGGATAGGTGGTGCTATCCTACATCCACGTTGATGGAGACTTCAACCCACAAAGGGTAACGGTTGCGCGAGTCCACAGAGGGCTCCACCCACAAAGGGTAACGGTTGCGCGAGTCCACGGAGGGCTCCACCCACGAAGGGTCCACGAAGAAGCAACCACCCACAAAGGGTCCATGAAGAAGCAACCTTGTCTATCCCACCATGGCCATCGCCCACGAAGGACTTGCCTCACTAGCGGTAGATCTTCACGAAGTAGGCGATCTCCTTGCCCTTACAAACTCCTTGGTTCAACTCCACAATCTTGTCGGAGGCTCCCAAGTAACACCTAGCCAATCTAGGAGACACCACTCTCCAAGAAGTAACAAATGGTGTGTAGGTAATGAACTCCTTGCTCTTGTGCTTCAAATGATAGTCTCCCCAACACTCAACTCTCTCTCATAGGATTTGGATTTTGTGGAAAGAAGATTTGAGTGGAAAGCAACTTGGGGAAGGCTAGAGATCAAGATTCATATGGTAGGAATGGAATATCTTGGTCTCAACACATGAGTAGGTGGTTCTCTCTCAGAACATATGAGTTGGAATTGTGTATGTGTTCTGATGGCTCTCTCCACGAATGAAGAGCAGGTGGAGGGGTATATATAGCCTCCACACAAAATCCAACCGTTACACACAGTTTTCCCATCTCGGTGGGACCGAATCAACAAACTCGGTCGGACCGAAAAGGTAAACCTAGTGACCGTTAGAGATTTTCGGTGGGACTGACATGCAACTCGGTAGGACCGATATGGTTAGGGTTTGGGCATAACGTAATCTCGGTGAGACCGATTACACAAACTCGGTGAGACCGAATTTGGTAATTAGCTAACCAGAGAGTTGGTCAGGCAAACTCGGTGGGACCGATTTGCTCTTTCGGTGAGACCGAAAAGTTACAAAAAGGAAACACTGAATTTACATTGCAATCTCGGTGGGACCGATCCGCTCTTTCGGTGAGACCGAAAAGTTACAAAAAGGAAACAGAGAGATTACAATCCCATCTCGGTGAGACCGAGATCCCTATCGGTAGAACCGAATTGCTAGGGTTTGGCAGTGGCTTATGACAAGTGAAACTCGGTGGCGCCAGATAGAAAGAATCGGTAGGACCGAGTTTGGCTTAGGGTTTAGGTCATATGTGGATATGGGAAAGTAGTTGAGGGTTTTGGAGCATATCACTAAGCACATGAAGCAAGAGGCTCATTAAGCAACACCTCATCCCTCCTTGATAGTATTGGCTTTTCCTAACGACTCAATGTGATCTTGGATCACTAAAGTATAAAATGAAGAGTCTTGAGCTTTTGAGCTTGAGCCAATCCTTTGTCCTTAGCATTTTGAGGGTTCCACTTTCACCATCCATGCCATGCCAATCATTGAGCTTTCCTGAAATAATCATCTTGGAATAGCATTAGCTCAATGAGCTATATGTTGTTATGAATTACCAAAACCACCTAGGGATAGTTGCACTTTCAAAGGAGCTTAAGGACACCATCTACCAGATATGTGGACACCGAGATGAGCAATGGGAGGTGATTTTCACTAGGAGGGATAGATCCATTGCAGCCTACATCCAGAAGTTAAATCAGCACATTCGTCGTCAGGAGAACCAGATGTGCGCCAGCATGATAGACATGAAGAAAGTGATGACCAGGAACGTGGAGCTAGAAGAGGAACTCAAGTCTACACATGATAGATATGAAGAGGAAATTGTTGTACTACAGGAGAAGAATGAAGACCTGAAGAAGAAGCTAGGAGTATTCATGGGAGATCCTGCGCCAGAAGAGGACAATCATCCAGAAGACTACATCATAAGCGACAACACCGACTCCGACCCCGATAGTGATGATGATTATGAAGACGAAGCTGGAGTAGATATCATGGAGTCTTCCACCGATCAAAATTTCTAGTCGACTACCATAATATTATTAGCATTCCCCCATGTAAATAGTGATAGTCCGAGCTTTTGTTTCGATAGCTAGATCGATTTTGTGGTCTTTTTTGAATTGAGTGGTGTGAAATGAATGTGTTTATCTCATGTGCATATGGGTAGTGAATTTCTCCTTAGACCTCATTCTATTCTGTTCTCACCCATCTAAACCTATCAGATGCCTCCGAGATGTGACCCCAAATTTGTCTTCCCACCAGAGCTCACTCAGTTGATTCAATAGCAGAATGCCTTGATGTAATTGCTAGTCCAGAACCAAGGCAACAACAACAACAATCCACCGCCACTACCTCCGGTTGACAACTTAGTGTAGGATCGAAAGTATGTCTAGAGGGGGGGGGGGTGATTAGACTACTTGACCAAATAAAAATCTAGCCTTTAAGTCTTGGCAAATTTTAGCAACTTAGCACTAGTCAAGCAATCAACCTACACATGCAAGTCTAAGAGTATAGCAGCGGAATGTAAAACATTGCACATGAAGGTAAAGGGAGGAGTTTGGAGGGAGCAAATGCAATGTAGACACGGAGATTTTTGGCATGGTTCCGAATGGTGGTGCTATCGTACATCCACGTTGGTGGAGACTTCAACCCACGAAGGGTAATGGTTGCGCGAGTCCACGGAGGGCTCCACCCACGAAGGGTCCCCGATGAAGCAACCTTGTCTATCCCACCATGGCCATCACCCACGAAGGACTTGCCTCACTAGGGTAGATCTTCACGAAGTAGGCGATCTCCTTGCCTATACAAACTCCTTGGTTTAACTCCACAATCTTGTTGGAGGCTCCCAAGTGACACATAACCAATCTAGGAGACACCACTCTCCAAAAGGTAATAGACGGTGTGTTAATGATGAACTCCTCGCTCTTGTGCTTCAAATGATAGTCTCCCCAACACTCAACTCTCTCGCTCCAATTTGGATTTGGTGGAAAGATGATTTGAGTGGAAAGCAACTTGTAGAAGGCTAGAGATCAAGATTCATATGGTTGGAATGGAATATCTTGGTCTCAACACATGAGTAGGTGGTTCTCTCTCAAAAAATGAATGTTCGAAGTGTAGGAATGTTCTGATAGCTCTCTCCATGAATGAAGGGTGGGTGGAGGGGTATATATAGCCTCCACACAAAATCTAACCATTACACACAATTCACCAAACTCGGTGGGACCGAATAATGAAACTCGATCAGACCGATTTAGTTCAAAATGTGAATGTTAGGCTTTTCGGTGGGACTGACATGTCAAATCGGTGTGACCGATTTCATTAGGGTTAGGGCCGATTACACAAACTTGGTGGGACCGATTTTGGCAATAAGCTAACCAGAGAGTTGGTCAGGCAAACTCGGTGGGACCGATTCGCTCATCTCGACGAGACCGAAACGTTACTAAGGGGAAACAGAGAGTTTGCATTGCAAACTCGGTGGGACCGATCGCTCATCTCGGTTGGACCGAAAAGTTATGAAGGGAAACAGAGAGTTTGCAATCCCTTCTCGGTGAGACCGAGATCCCTATCGGTAAGGCCGAAGTGACTAGGGTTTGTGGCAGTGGCTATGTCAAATGAACTCAGTGGCGCCGGATAGAAAATTTCGGTGGGGCCGAGTTTGACTTTTGGTTTGGTACATATGTGGATATGAGAAAGTAGTTGAGGGTTTTTGGAGCATATCACTAAGCATTTTGAGCAAGCAACCCATTAAGCAACACCTTATCCCCTTTTAATAGAATTAGCTTTTCCTATGGACTCAATGTGATCTTGGATCACTAAAAGTAAAATGTAGAGTCTTGAGCTTTAGAGCTTGAGCCAATCTTTTGTCCTTAGCATTTTGAGGGGTCCACATTTCTAATCCATGCCATGCCAATCATTGAGCTTTCCTGAAATATTTATCTTGAGATATCATTAGCTCAATGAGCTATATATTGTTAGGAATTACCAAAACCATCCAGGGATAGTTGCACTTTCAAACTCCCCCTTTTTGGCAATTGATGACAACATATAGATCAAAGCTTCGACAAATGATAATAATATTGAAATACATCGTCGCTTTGAGAAGTATGTGATCTCGTTGAATCAATGATGGTTATGTTTCCTTACCATAGACATGAGTTGTCATTTTATTAACGGGATCACATCATTAGAGAATGATGTGATTGACTTGACCCATCCGTTAGCTTAGCACGATGATCGTTTAGTTTGTTGCTATTGCTTTCTTCATGACTTATACATGTTCCTATGACTATGAGATTATGCAACTCCCGAGTACCGGAGGAACACTTTGTGTGCTGCCAAATGTCACAATGTAACTAGGTGATTATAAAGGTGCTCTACAGGTGTCTCCGATGGTGCTTGTTGAGTTGGCATAGATCGAGATTAGGATTTGTCACTCCGATTGTCGGAGAGGTATCTCTGGGCCCTCTCGGTGATGCACATCACTATAAGCCTTGCAAGCATTGTGACTAATGAGTTAGTTGTGGGATGATGCATTATGGAACGAGTAAAGAGACTTGCTGGTAATGAGATTGAACTACGTATGAGGATACCGACGATCGATCTCGGGCAAGTAACATACTGATGACAAAGGGAACAACGTATGTTGTTATGCGGTTTGACCGATAAAGATCTTCGTAGAATATGTAGGAGCCAATATGAGCATCCAGGTTCTGCTATTGGTTATTGACTGGAGACGAGTCTCGCTCATGTCTACATAGTTCTCGAACTTGTAGGGTCCGCACGCTTAATGTTCGGTGACGATTGGTATTATGAGTTTATGTGTTTTGATGTACCAAAGGTAGTTCGGAGCCCCGGATATGATCATGGACATGACGAGGAGTCTCGAAATGGCCGAGACATAAATATTGATATATTGGATGACTATGTTTGGACTTTGGAAGGGTTTCGAGCAAGTTCAGACAAATACCAGAGTACCGAGGGGTTACCGGAACCCCCCGGGGAGTGTAATGGCCTATTGGGCCTTAGTGGAGAAGAGGAGGGGCGGCCAGGGCAGGCCGCACGCCCCCTCTCCCTCTAGTCTGAATTGGACAAGGAGGGGGGGCACCCCCCTTTCCTTCCCCCTTTCTCCTCCTTCCCTCTCTCCTACTCCTACTCTTGGAAGGGTTGGAGTCCTACTCCCGATGGGAGTAGGACTCCCCTTGGGGCACACCTAGGAGGGCCGGCCTCTCCCCCTCCTCCACTCCTTTATATACGGGGAGGGGGGGGGCACCCCATAGACACACAAGTTGATCAGTTGATCTTTTAGCCCTGTGCGGTGCCCCCTCCACCATAATCCACCTCGGTCATATCGTAGCAGTGCTTAGGCGAAGCCCTGCATTGGTAGAATCATCATCACCGTCATCACACCGTCGTGCTAACGGAACTCTCCCTCGAAGCTCTGCTGGATCAGAGTTCGTGGGGCGTCACCGAGCTGAACGTGTGCTGAACTCGGAGGTGGCGTACGTTCGGTACTTGGATCGGTCGGATCGTGAAGACGTAAGACTACATCAACCGCATTCTCATAACGGTTCCGCTTACGGTCTATGAGGGTACGTGGATGACACTCTCCCCTCTCGTTGCTATGCATCACCATGATCTTGCGTGTGCGTAGGAAAATTTTGAAATTACTACGTTCCCCAACAGTGGCAACCGAGCCAGGTCTATGCGTGGATGTTATATGCACGAGTAGAACACAAAGGAGTTGTGGGCGTGGGTATATACGTATTTCTTGCCGTCACTAGTTGATTCTTGATTCGGCGGTATTGTTGGATGAAGCGGCCCAGACCAACATTACGCGTACGCTTACGCGAGACTGGTTCTACCGATGTGCTTCGCACATAGGTGGCTAGTGGGTGTCTGTTTCTCCAAGTTTAGTTGATTTGGATTCAATGAACAGGTTTCTTTTTGAAGATCAAAAAGCAATCACTATCCCACGTTGTGGTTTTTGATGCCTAGGTAAGAACGGTTCTTGCTCAGCCCATAGCAGCCACGTAAAACTTGCAACAGCAAAGTAGAGGACGTCTAACTTGTTTTTGCAGGGCATGTTGTGATGTGATATGGTCAAGATGTTATGTGATGATCATGTTTTGTTAAAGTTATCGGCAACTGGCAGGAGCCTTATGGTTGTCCCTTTATTGCATAAGATGCAAGTGCCATGTAATTGCTTTACTTTATCGCTATCCGATAGCAATAGTTGCAAAAGCAATAGTTGGTGAGACGACCATGTGATGACACATTGATAAAAGATCAAGATGATGGAGATCATGGTGTCATGCCGGTAACAATGGAGATCATGAGAGTACTTTGGAGATGGAGATCAAAAGCACAAGATGATAATGGCCATATCATGTCACATATTTTTGATTGCATGTGATGTTTATCTTTTATACATCTTATTTTGCTTAGTTCGGCGGTAACTTTATAAGATGATCTCTCACTAAATTTCAAGGTATAAGTGTTCTCCCTGAGTATGCACCATTGCGAAAGTTCGTCGTGCCGAGACACCACATGATGATTGGGTGTGATAAGCTCTACGTTCACATACAACGGGTGCAAGCCAGTTTTGCACACGCAGAATACTCGGGTTAAACTTGACGAGCCTAGCATATGCAGATATGGCCTCGGAACACTGGAGACTGAAAGGTCGAGCATGAATCATATAGTAGAATGATCAACATAATGATGTCCACCATTGAAAACTACTCCATCTCACGTGATGATCGGACATGGTTTAGTTGATTTGGATCACGTGATCATTTAGATGACTAGAGGGATGTCTATCTAAGTGGGAGTTCTTAAGTAATATGATTAATTGAACATTAATTTATCATGAACTTAGTCCTGATAGTATTTGCATAACTATGTTGTAGATCAATAGCTCGCGATGTAGCTCCCCATTTATTTTTTAATATGTTCCTGGAGAAAAACTATTTTGAAAGATGATAGTAGCAATGATGCGGACTAGGTCCGTGATCTGAGGATTATCCTCATTGCTGCATAGAAGAATTATGTCCTTGATGCACCGCTAGGTGACAAACCTATTGGTGGAGCAGATGTAGACGTTATGAATGTTTGACAAGCTCGGCATGATAACTACTTGATAGTTTAGTGCACCATGCTTTACGGCTTAGAACTGGGACTTCAAAAATGTTTTGAACGCCACGGAGCATATAAGATGTTCCAAGAGTTGAAATTGGTATTTCATACTCATGCCCGTGTCAAGAGGTATGAGACCTCTGACAAGTACTTTGCCTACAAGATGAAGGAGAATAGCTCAGCTAGTGAGCATGTGCTCAGAATGTCTGAGTACTACAATCGCTTGAATCAAGTGGGAGTTAATCTTCCAGATAAGATAGTGATTGACATAGTTCTCTAGTCACTATCACCAAGTTACTGGAACTTCGTGATGAACTATAATATGCAAGGGATGACGGAAACGATTCCCGAGCTCTTCATGATGCTGAAATCGACGAAGGTAGAAATCAAGAAAAGCATCAAGTGTTTATGGTTGACAAGACCACTAGTTTCAATAAAAGGGCAAAGGGAAGAATGGGAACTTCAAGAAGAACGGCAAGCAAGTTGCTGCTCAAGTGAAGAAGCCCAAGTCTAGACCTAAGCCTGAGACTAAGTGCTTCTACTGCAAAGGGACTGGTCACTGGAAGCAGAACTTCCCCAAGTATTTGGTGGATAGGAAGGATGGCAAAGTGAACAAAGGTATATTTGATATACATGTTATTAATGTGTACTTTACTAGTGTTTATAGCAAACCCTCAGTATTTGATACTAGTTCAGTTGCTAAGATTAGTAACTCAAAACGGGAGTTGCAGAATGAACAGAGACTAGTTAAGGATGAAGTGACGATGTGTGTTGGAAGTGGTTCCAAGATTGATATGATCATCATCGCACACTCCCTATACTTTTGGGATCAGTGTTGAACCTAAATAAATGTTATTTGGTGTTTACGTTAAGCATGCATATGATTTGATCATGTTCATTGCAATACAGTTATTCATTTAAAGTCAGAGAATAATTGTTGTTCTATTTACATGAATAAAACCTTCAATGGTCATACACCCAAGGTGAATGGTTTATTGAATCTCGATCATAGTGATACACATATTCATAATATTGAAGACAAAAGATGCAAAGTTAATAATGATAGTGCAACTTATTTGTGGCACTGCCGTTTAGGTCATATTGGTGTAAAGTGCATGAAGAAACTCCATGCTGATGGGCTTTTGGAATCACTTGATTATGAATCATTTGATGCTTGCGAACCATGCCTCGTGGGGAAGATGACTGAAACTCTATTCTCCGGAACAATGGAGCAAGCAACTGACTTATTGGAAATAATACAAACTAATGTATTCGATCCGATAAGTGTTGAGGCTCGCGGCGGGTATCGTTATTTTCTGACCTTCACAGATGATTTGAGCAGATATGGGTATATCTACTTGATGAAACATAAGTCTGAAACATTAGAAAAGTTCAAAAAATTTCAGAGTGAAGTGGAAAATCATCGTAACAAGAAAATAAAGTTTCTACGACCTGATCGCGGAGATGAATATTTGATTTACGAGTTTGGTCTTTAATAAAATAATGTGGAATAGTTTCACAAATTCATGCCACCTGGAACACCACAGCATAATGGTGTGTCCGAACGTCATAACCGTACTTTATTGGATATAGTGCAATCTATGATGTCTCTTACCGATTTACCACTATCGTTTTGGGGTTATGCATTAGAGACAACTACATTCATGTTAAACAGGGCACCATCTAAATCCGTTGAGATGACACCACACGAACTATGGTTTGGCAAGAAACCAAAGCTGCCGTTTCTTAAAGTTTGGGGTTGTGATGCTTATGTGAAAAAATTTCAGCCTGATAAGCACAAACCTAAATCGGAAAAGTGCGTCTTCATAGGATACCCAAAAGAAACTATTGGGTACACCTTCTATCATAGATCCGAAAGGCAATGTCTTTGTTGCTAAGAGTGGATCCTTTCTAGAGAAGAAGTTTCTCTCGAAAGATGTGAGTGGGAGGCATGTAGAACTTGATGAGGTAATTGTACCTTCTCCCGAATTGGAAAGTAGTTCATCACAGAAATCAGTTAGCAATCTCTACACCAATTAGTATGGAAGCTAATGATGATGATCATGAAACGTCAGATCAAGTTAGTACCAAACCTCGTAGGACAACCAGAGTATGGTCTGCACCAGAGTGGTACGGTAATCCTTTCTGGAAGTCATGTTACTAGACCATGATGAACCTACGAATTATGAGGAAGTGATGATGAGCCCAAATTCTGTGAAATGGCTTGAGGCCATGAAATCTGAGATGGGATCCATGTATGAGAAAAAAGTGTGGACTTTGATTGACTTGCCCGATGATCAATGAGTCATTAAGAATAAATGGATCTTCAAGAGGAAGATGGAAGCTGATAGTAGTGTTACTATCTACAAAGCTTGAATTGTCGCAAAATGTTTTCGACAAGTTCAAGGTGTTGACTATGATGAGATTTTCTCACTCGCAGCGATGCTTAAGTCTGTCCGAATCATGTTAGCAAATTGCCACATTTTATGAAATCTGGCAAATGGATGTCAAAAACTACATTCCTTAATGGATTTATTAAATAAGAGTTGTATATGATGCAACCAGAAGGTTTGGTCGATCCTAAAGGTGCTAACAAAGTGTGCAAACTCTAGCGATCCATCTATGGACTGGTGCAAGCATCTCGGAGTTGGAATATACGTTTTGATGAGTTGCTCAAAGCGTACGTTTTAAACAGACTTGCAGTGAAGCCTGTATTTACAAGAAAGTGAGTGGGAGCACTACAACATTTCTGATAAGTATATGTGAATGACATATTGTTGATCGGAAATAATGTAGAATTTTCTGGAAAGCATAAAGGAGTATTTGAAAGGAGTTTTTCAAAGAAATACCTCGATGAAGCTGCTTACATATTGAGCATCAAGATCTATAGAGATAGATCAAGACGCTTGATAAGTTTTTTCAATGAGTACATACCTTGACATGATTTTGAAGTAGTTCAAAATGGAATAGTCAAAGAAGGAGTTCTTGCCTGTGTTACAAGGTGTGAAGTTGAGTAAAGACTCAAAACCCGACCACAGCAGAAAATAGAAAGAGAATGAAAAGTCATTCCCTATGCGTCAGTCGTAGGTTCTATAAAGTATGCTATGTTGTTTACCAGTCCTATTGTATACCTTAGCATGTTTCTGGCAAGGGAGTACAACAGTGATCTAGGAGTAGATCACTAGACAGCGGTCAAAATTATCCTTAGAGGACTAAGGAAATATTTCTCGGTTATGGAGGTGATAAAAGAGTTCGTCGTAAAGAGTTACGTCGATGCAAGATTTTTACATCGATCTGGATGACTCTAAGTCTTGATCTAGATACATATTGAAAGTGGGATCAATTAGCTAGAGTAGCTCCGTGCAAAGCATTGTAGACATAGAAAATTTGCAAAATACATACGGCTCTGAATGTGGCAGACCCGTTGACTAAATTTCTCTCACAAGCAAAACATGATCACTCTTTGAGAGTTAATCACATAGTGGTGTGAACTATATTATCGACTCTAGTAAACCCTTTGGGTGTTAGTCACATGGAGATGTGAACTAATCACATAAAGATGTGAACTATTCGTGTTAAATCACATGACGGTGTGAACTAGATTATTGACTCTAGTGCAAGTGGGAGACTGAAGGAAATATGCCCTAGAGGCAATAATAAAGTTGTTATTTATATTTCCTTATATCATGATAAATGTTTATTATTCATGCTAGAAATGTATCAACCGGAAACTTAGTACATGTGTGAATACATAGACAAACAGAGTGTCACTAGTTTGCCTCTACTTGACTAGCTCGTTGATCAATGATGGTTATGTTTCCTAACCATAGACATGAGTTGTCATTTGATTAACGGGATCACATTATTAGAGAATGATGTGATTGACTTGACCCATCCGTTAGCTTAGCACGATGATCGTTTAGTTTGTTGCTATTGCTTTCTTCATGACTTATACATGTTCCTATGACTATGAGATTATGCAACTCCCGAGTACCGGAGGAACACTTTGTGTGCTGCCAAATGTCACAATGTAACTAGGTGATTATAAAGGTGCTCTACAGGTGTCTCCGATGGTGCTTGTTGAGTTGGCATAGATCGAGATTAGGATTTGTCACTCCGATTGTCGGAGAGGTATCTTTGGGCCCTCTCGGTAATGCACATCACTATAAGCCTTGCAAGCATTATGACTAATGAGTTAGTTGCGGGATGATGCATTACGGAATGAGTAAAGAGACTTGCCAGTAACGAGATTGAACTAGGTATGAGGATATCAAAGATCGAATCTTGGGCAAGTAACATACCGATGACAAAGGGAACACCATATGTTGTGATGTGGTTTGACCGATAAAGATCTTCGTAGAATATGTAGGAGCCAATATGAGCATCCAGGTTCTGCTATTGGTTACTGACCGGAGACGAGTCTCGGTCATGTCTACATAGTTCTCAAACCCGTAGGGTCGGACACTTATCGTTCGGTGATGATCGATATTATGAGTTTATGTGTTTTGATGTACCAAAGGTAGTTTGGAGCCCCGAATATGATCACGGACATGACAAGGAGTCTCGAAATGGTCGAGAAATAAAGATCAATATATTGGATGACTATGTTTGGACTTCGGAAGGGTTCCGGGCAAGTTCGGACAAATACCGGAGTACCGGGGGGTTACCGGAACCCCCCGAGGAGTGTAATGGGCCTATTGGGCCTTAGTGGAGAAGAGGAGGGGTGGCCAGGGTAGGCCACACGCCCCCTCTCCCTCTAGTTTGAATTGGACAAGGAGGGGGGGGGGGGCGGCGCCCGCCTTTCCTCCCCCTCTCTCCTCATTCCCTCTCTCCTACTCCTACTCTTGGAAGGGTTGGAGTCCTACTCCCGATGGGAGTAGGACTCCCCTTGGGGCGCGCCTAGGAGGGCGGCCTCTCCCCCTCCTCCACTCCTTTATATACGGGGAGGGGGGCACCCCATAGACACACAAGTTGACCAGTTGATCTTTTAGCCATGTGCGGTGCCCCCTCCACCATAATCCACCTCGGTCATGTCGTAGCGGTTCTTAGGCGAAGCCCTGCGTCAGTAGCATCATCATCACCATCATCACGTCATCATGCTGATGGAACTATCCCTCGAAGCTCTGCTGGCTCAGAGTTTGTTTGACGTCACCGAGCTAAATGTGTGCTGAACTCGGAGGTGCCGTACGTTCGGTACTTGGATCGGTCGGATCGTGAAGACGTACGACTACATCAACCGCGTTCTCATAACGCTCCCGCTTACAGTCTATGAGGGTACGTGGACAACACTCTCCCCTCTCGTTGCTATGCATCACCATGATCTTGCGCGTGCGTAGGAAAATTTTGAAAATACTGCGTTCCCCAACAACACTTTGGAGTGATTCTTCATCGCACTTTGAGGGGTGGTTATATGATCCAATTATATTAGCACTGTTGAGAGATTGCACTAGTGAAAGCATGGACCCTAGGCCTTATTTTCAAGCATTGCAATACCATTTTTGTGCCCGTTTACTATTTGCTACTTTGCTGTTTTTATTTATTCAGATTATAAAAATATATTTCTACCATCAATACTACACTTTTATCACCACCTCTTCGCCGAACTAGTGCACCTATACAATTTTCCATTGTATTGGGTGTGTTGGGGACACAAGAGATTTCTTGTATTTGGTTGCAGGGTTGTTTGAGAGAGACCATCTTCATCCTACACCTCCCACGGATTGATAAACCTTAGGTCATCCACTTGAGGGAAAATTGCTATTGTCCTAGAAAACTCTATGCTTGGAGTCCCAACTCGTGTCTACAAGAATAAAGTTGTGTAGTAGACATCAATGTTGTCTTCCTCCCGGATCTCAAGTATAACAAAGTCAGTTAAGATAGTAACATTTGCAACAACAACAATGGGCACATCCTCACAAATACCGATAGGTATGGTAGTTGATTTGTCAGCCATTTACAAAGATATTTCGGTAGGTGTGAGTTTATTCAAATCAAGTCTTTTATATAAAGAGAAAGGCATAACATTAACACCAGCTCCTAAATCACACAAAGCAGTTTTCACATGATTTCTTTTGATGGAGCAAGGTATACTTGGTACAAAAGATCCCATCCGGACTTACCGAGATGATCCATATACTTCCACATGCCAAACCCTAACACCTGGTACAGCCGAAATGGATCTCGGTATCACCAAGATGGCCTGAACAAGTTTCTGTGATGAAGTCGCTTCATTTCGGAATCACCGGGATGAATGGATCAGAATTTGTGAAGGAGCCCGGAGAAGGTGCATAGGCTCGTCAACGAGGAAAGTCGCGACCTCCTCGCACAAGCGTCGACATGTGTTTTCAGCCATCTTCTTCGCGCTGATCCCAATTTTGACTTCGAGGCCATGATCGATCCCGTCCCTAGGGTAATTTGCGATGCCCTGGGGGAGTGGGTGTAGGATCACGTGGATGAACCGATTGCGCGGTTCGCCCCCGACAACCATGAAGACCAGCACGGAGCCGAGGAGCACGGGGCTGCCGCCAACGATGATGATGACACCTCCCTTTAGGACGCCTTTCTTCCATTTTCCTGCTGACATTTTGAATGTAAACCCGCGGGGATGTAAAGGGTTCTTGGTGGAAACTCCTTAACGATGAATGAAGTAGTGCTGGACCCCTTAGGCTGCCTTTCTTTTTTGCTTATTCCACACTCGTGGCCCCCCAAGCGAGGGTCGATCGTCACTGGTCTGCTAGGTCATGATGCCCAGTCAAGGCCAGGAGATGAGTGCTCTAGAGGTCAATGGCCGAGGGAAATGCGTGCCTGCTGGCTCACTTAAGAGCGTCGCACGAGGATTCAGGCACCAAATTCTTGGTGAGGTGTGCGTAGGGGCAGGCCCGTGGCCAATGCGGCTAGCCCGAACGCAGGCACCGGCCCCAGCCCCGGCTCGTGGGATGATCGGGAGGTGGGCACTAGGCAGCCATTGCTGCTCTTGGGAAATTCGAGGGATGAAAGCACCGCCAGAAAAAATCTCGATCCTCTTTCTGAAAAGTATGCAAAAACTCCAAACTTTTTTTGAGGAAATCGCAAATGGTTTACAAGAAGCAAAGGAAACTGCCACGTCCGACGCCTAGACTAGTCGTACCACCAGCACGGAGCATGGGGCCTCCACTTGGGTGTTGGCATAGCCGATGTTCGACCATTCTGCCAGCAGGGAGCATGGGGCTTCCACTGGGGCATGGGTGGGAGCTCCTGCGGGGCCGTGAGGCGGTGCGTCGGGAGCTCCGAGGCATGTACAGCCCCACTCATTATTATGTGAGAGTGTCACGGGTAGAACTTGTGGACACTACAAAAAAAGACACATCCGTGACATTTTGGGCCAAACGATTTTTTGTCATGCTTATGACACTTCTATGACGATAATTGTGACAAAAGCACGTATCATCATAGATGTGGTGGGCTCCTACTTCTATGACAAAAAATCAAGACAAAAAATGGGCTTTTCATCCTGGGCGGGCCGGGGACGCACCTGCATGACATTCTTTGGGCCATCCATGACGGAAAAAATCGTGGTAGAAGCGAGGGCGAGGAAAATATTGGGGAGTTCCTACTTACGGTGGGTGGTCGAGGCCGAGCGATGCATAGAGGTTTGCATGTTTCTCTCTTACATGTATGCGCGTGTGTGCGAGGCGCTGGTCTCTAACTGAACCCAGGTGAGGTGTTCGCTTACTCAACCCGAGCGATTGCACTAGCTATGCGTGTTACTAAACCCGAGCGATCGATCCCTTGGCTGTTAACTGAACCCAAGCGATCGATCCCTTGGCTGTTAACTGAACCCGAGCGATTCCTTCACTACTGCTGCTAACTGAAGTCAATTGAACCTACCGCCTCTTGATGAACAGTGACCGTTGTTGGGGGTTGGATGAATAGTTCCCGATGGGGGTTGGATGAACATGACCCCATGGTAGTAGTAGTCCGTTGCCGTTGGATGAACAGGACCCCGACCGAGGAGGTGGGGGTGGATGAACAGGATGCTGTGGAGGGCTGGTTGAACAGTAGTCGGTGGAGGATGCGTGAACAGTAGACCATGGATGAACAATACCCCGTGGAGGCTGGAGTAAGTCGATGGTGGATGAACAGTAGTAGGTGGAGGCTGGAGGAAGTTGACGGTGGATGAACAATAGCTCGTGGAGGCTGGAGCGAGGCAGTAGACGGTGGATGAACAGTAGCCCATGGAGTACTGTTTTGCGGTAAGCCACACCCCTCCTGATGAATAGGACCCCATTTAAACCGTAGGCGATAGGCGCTCCAACACAAGTCCGTTTCCTCTGTTTTGTGGTACGCCACACCCCTCCTGATCAACAGGATCCCATTTCAACCGTAGCCGGTCAAACACAAGTCCGTTTCCTTCATTCTGCAGTACACCAAGCCTCGTTTCGGCTGTTCTGTCCAAGCCGGTTGGCTCCCGATGAACACGACGCATTTCGTTGCCTCCCGATGAACACGATGCAGTTTATCCATTCTGACCCAGCTGGTTGGTGATACGTCTCCAATGTATCTATAATTTTTATTGTTCCATGCTATTATATTATCTATCTTGGATGTTTTATATGCATTTATATGCTATTTTATATGATTTTTGGGACTAACCTATTAACCTAGAGCCCAGTGCCAGTTTCTGTTTTTTCCTTGTTTTTGAGTTTTGCAAAAATGGAATATAAAACGGAGTCCAATTGACCTGAAACTTTATGACGATTGTTTTTGGACCAAAAGAAGCCCATGAAGTGCCAGAGATGCACCAGAGGAGTCCCGAGGCCACCACAAGGGTGGAGAGCGCCCCCACCCCCCTAGGGCGCGCCGTCCATCCTTGTGGGCTCCTCGTGGGCCCCCCTGACTTGTTCCGAGGCTAACGCCTCTTATAAATCCCCCAAACCCTAGAACATAACCTAGGTCGGGAGTTCAAGCCTCTGTAGCCACCAAAAACCAATCAGGATCCTGTTGCCATCTTCATCATCCCGGCGCTCCCCATGACGATGAGGGAGTAGTTCACCCTCGCGGCTGAGGATATGTACCAGTAGCTATGTGTTTGATCTCTCTCTCTCTCTCTCGTGTTCTTGATTTGACACGATCTTGATGTACCGGGAGCTTTGCTATTATAGTTGGATCTTATGATGTTTCTCCCCTCTACCTTCTTGTAATGGATTGAGTTTTCCCTTTGAAGTTATCTCATCGGATTGAGTCTTTAAGGATTTGAGAACACTTGATGTATGTCTTGCATGTGCTTATCTGTGGTGACAATGGGATATTCACGTGATCTACTTGATGTATGTTTTGGTGATCAACTTGCGGGTTCTGTGACCCTGTGAACTTATGCATAGGGGTTGGCACACATTTTCGTCTTGACTTTCTGTTAGAAACTTTGAGGCACTCTTTGAAGTTCTTTGTGTTGGTTTCAATAGATGAATCTGAGATTGTGTGATGCATATCATATAATCAAACTCGTGGATACATGTGGTGACATTGGAGTATCTAGGTGACATTAGGGTTTTGGTTGATGTGTGTCTTATGGTGTTATTTTAGTATGAACTCTATGGCTATTTGTGACACTTATAGGAATAGCCCAATAGATCAATCTGAAAGAACAACTTTGAGGTGGCTTCATACTCTACGATAGTCTCTTCGTTTGTTTTCTACTATTAGTGACTTTGGCGTGACTCTTTGTTGCACGTTAAGGGATTTTTATATGATCTAATTATGTTATCATTGTTGAGAGAACTTGCACTAGTGAAAGTATGAACCCTAGGCATTGTTTCTAAGCATTGCAATATGATTTTTACTCACTTTTATCATTAGTTACCTGGCTGTTTTTACATTTTCAGATTACAAAAACCTATATCTACCATCCATATTGCACTTGTATCACTATCTCTTCGCCGAACTAGTGCACATGTACAATTTACCATTGTATTGGGTGTGTTGGGGACACAAGAGACTCTTTGTTTTTTGGTTGCATGGTTGTTTGAGAGAGACCATCTTCATCGTACACCTCCAACGGATTGATAAACCTCAGGTCATCCACTTGAGGGAAATTTGCTACTGTCCTACAACACTCTGCACTTGGAGGCCCAACAACGTCTACATGAAGAAGGTTGCATAGTAGACATCAAGCTCTTTTCTGGCGCCGTTGCCGGGGAGGCTAGGTAAGTGGCACTCACCCCGTCAACTAAGCTCTTTTTTGGCGCCGTTGTCGGGGAGGTTAGCGCTTGAAGGTATATCTTTAAATCTTGCAATTGAATCTTTTAGTTTCTTGATTTATCACTAGTTTAGTTTACAAGAGAAAATTACAAAAAAATGGAATTGAGGTTGTCTCATATGCTTCATCTTTTTAACGTCTTTCGTGAAAATAAGGATTCTGATAATTGTGCCATAGTGTTAGAAGAAGAATGCATTAAAATGTTTGGCACTAAATCTTTGAATGATGAGCATGATTGCAATCTTGTCAGTGTGAATTCTTTGAATATCCATGATGCTAATGATATGCAAAGCTACAAACTTGGGGATGATATGTTTGATGAAGATGATATTTTTAGTCCCCCAAGTTTTGATGGGCAAATTTATTTTGATGATAACATGCCTCCAATTTACGATGATTATATTGATGAAAGTGGTTTTGGAAGAGTGTTAACTTTAGGAAGTAATGATCCCACTATTTTGGAGGATGTTGAATCTTATTGTGATAACTATGAAAGTGGATTTGGAGAGGTCATGACTTTATTTAGTGATGAATCCACTATTTTGGAAGAGGTTCCAATTGATTATGAGAACAGAGTTGCTATCTATGATGATTATTGTGATGACACATATGCTATAAAGAATAATGATAACCATGAAACTTGTCTTCTTGATTACAATTTTCAATCCCATGAGAGTTATTTTGTTGAATTTGCTCCCATTATTCCAAATGAGAAGAATTTTGCTTATGTGGTGAGTAGTAAAATTTCTATGCTTGTGCATCATGAAAATAATATGCTTTATGTGATGGTTATATTGTTGAATTCATTCATGATGCTACTAAAAATTATTATGAGAGTGTAACATATGCTTCTACATATTGCAATAATATCAAGTTTCCTCTCTATGTGTTGAAAATTTTGAAGTTGCACTTGTTTTGCCTTCCTATGCTAGATGATTCTTGTTCCCATGAAATGTTTTCTCACAAAATCCCTATGCATAGGAAGTGTGTTAGGGTTAAATGTGCTAGTCATATGCTTCATGATGCTCTCTTTGTGTTTCAATTCTTATCTTTTATGTGAGCATCATTGACATCATCATGCCTAGCTAGAAAGGCAATAAAGAAAAGCTCTTGTTGGGAGACAACCCAACACCATTACCTACTGTTTTTGTGTGTTCACATGATTAAGCTACTGTAGTAATCATGTTTTATAGATTTTGTTCAATAAAGTGCCAAGTAAGACCTTTGGGATGGCTTATGGTGATAGTTGAACAACAGGAAAATGCAAGCCAACGGCAGTGGTAGCTGACACCCCCCTCTCATCTCCCACTGTCAAAGTGCGATAAAAGGCCTCAAACCCAGCCGGTCTAGGCCTGGCCAAGCTCCCATTAGAAGGGATCATGCATATGTCAGAAAATTCAGGAAGTGGTATCTGATGATTTTCAGCATATAAATCAAAGCTCACTTCAGGAGGATTATTCCTAGGCAGGAAAGTAAAGCTCTGAACAAAGATCTTTGTGAGGATTTGGTGCTGTTCACACTCATCTACGATGAAGTTGGTGAGGCTGGCATTAGCAGCATATTGCATGAATTCCTGAAGGATTCCAGCCTCTTCCAGGAACGGGGTGTGCGGCCATTCACACGGCCGTACCTCCGCCAACCTCCGAGGATGGAGATCACTATCAGATGACTCCCCAACAACACCCTTGGAGTTCTTCTTGGAGAAAAAATTCCTAAAGATTTTCAGGATTTTCCTATGAACAAAATTCTGAAATTTATTAGCCCACAAAATTTTCTCAACAACTTCACAAAAATGATACCAAATACTCATAGGGATACATAGAGGCCATATCAAGCATTCAAACTACTTAGAACAGTAAGAATTAAACATGCAAGCTCATCTACAGCAGCACCAAGAGTAGCTAATTATTCAAAATATAAACCACTAAAACAAAAACTAATTAGACAAATGGTGGAGTCACATACCAAGCAACAATCCCCTGAAACAGTTTCGGAAACGGAGCTTCAAGCAAAGAGATTGAAATTGTAACATCCCAAAATTCTAAATTTTGGAATGTTATATTAAATACATTATTATGATTGTTTGTTTGATTGTTGTGTGATTGATTGTGTGAAACTGAGTGGAAATTGAAACTTTTTGAAAGTTGAATGAGAGGGAATAAAAGGACTTCCCCAAAAATTTTCATCATGCATTTTGATCTCCATGTATTCAAATTCATTTCATCACAAAACCCTAGAGTGAAGATAATATGACTTCTTTCATTTAAATAAATGAAAAGGGGGTTGAGAAGATTTGAATTCCATTTGAGAATGTTTTAACTCAGAAACTTTATGCCACTCAAGGATTTTCATGAGAGAAGATAATAGGACTTATTCAAAATATATGAAATAGAGTGGGGAGTGATGAGGACCACTTTTGAAATTTATTTGAATCACTTCTGAAAAAGTTTTCCATTTGGAGTTTCAAGATCTTTCTATAAAATAAAGAGAGGGATAAAATGACTTTCCCAAATATAAAAGAGTTGGGAAAATTCTGTAGAATATTATTTGGAGTTATTGGAGTTTATTTGGTATTTATTATTTTGACCAAAAGTGCATTTATTGCATTATAAAATTATTTTCAAAATCTTATAAGCTTGAATAATGTTCACTATGCTATAGATATTCTGAGATAATTTTAGAAATTATCGTGGTATTTTTAGGATTTTGTTTGGTTTTGTTTTGGGCTCCAAAAGCTTTTCTGTAAAAAGAAGAAGAAGAAGACACACGCACGCACGCGCTGGCCAGCCGGCCCAGCAGCCACCCAGCCGCGCGGCCCACTGGCCTAGTGCCCCAACCGGCCAGGCCGTCCCAGGCCGCCCGAGCGCCCTTCGCTCGCCCGGCTCTTCTCTCGCCCACATGCCGCACCCACTGCCAGATGGGGCCCGCCCCATCGTCCCCAACCTCCCATTCATCCCGCTCGGGATAGAGCACGAGCTCACCGCCCGCAACAGCTGCCCGCCATACGCACGGATAACGCATATCCGCAGCCCCAAGCACCCCTCCTCGCACCTATAAATGCCCCTGATGCCCCTCGTTCGATTCTGCCACTTCGCTCGCCCCCTCACTCATCACAGCCGCTGCCTTCGTCAGTTGGATCTCGCCGGAGCCAGAGGACTCGTCATCGTTTTTGTTGCCCGTAGACCACCCCGGCCTCCACTCTCTCTGTCAATCTCATTCTCTCGATCTACCGCATCCGGTTGACATCGTTTTTGCCCCTAGGGACCACCGGAGATGACGCCCCGATGACCTGCGTCCTCGCCGGAGCACCGGAGCTCTGCCACCTCCCTCCACTTGTCACTGGCCACCCCGCCGCCCGCCGACCCCACCAGCATGCCGCCGACGGCGCGCCCGACCTCCCCGACCCCTTCACCGCCGCTGAGGACCGCCGGAGCCGCCACCCTGTCCGCCGCCCAATGCCCGACGCCTGCGCCGCCGTCTCTTGTCGTCGTCGCCGCTGTAAGCCGAGGCTCCCGCTTCGTTCATTAGTTTAGTTTTTTTATTTATTTGGATTAGATCGGTTAACCATGGTTTTCAATAAACCGTGCGGTTTAGTTAAAAACCGGTCTCCGGTTTTTTTTGCCGCGGTAGCTGTTTTGCTTAGGTAGCGGCCGTTCGCCGAATAGCTTCCGCAGCGAATGCTGCTCGGCCAGTAGGAAGCCGCCACGTGGCCAGGGACCTGGTCACGAATAAAACTTTCATAGTCAAGTCCATGAGTTTTCAGTTTAGCCCCTAAACTTTGAATGGTTGTATCTTTTTAACCTGAACTCCAAATTCGACGAAACCAATGGCAAAATGTTCATCTCGAATAGCTTTATCCAGAGAACCAACTTTGAAAACTTTTGCCCAATTTCAAATTTGAATTTATTCAGGTTTGAATTCAAACTTCAAGTGGCCATATCTCCTAAACCGTAGCTCTGATTGATGTGATTTTTTTTGCACCGTGTCACTATAGCCAAACTCTACCATTTGGACCATTATCACACATTTTTCACACAACTATGATCTATCTATGATAGTTTTAGTACTATGCTTTATATGCACGATGGATCACATCACGGTTTTGCACCTTATGTCACCTATTGTTTTGCAGCTAGAATTATTTGCATGCAAGTTATGTGTGCTGATTTCCCATTTGGTTTTTCGAGTCGGTTGTGTTGCATGTTATTGCTCTCTGGAATGATTGCTTATGTATGTTATTTTACTTTGACGATAGACTGTCCAGAGTGCGAAGCCGAGTACTATCGATCTTTAGAATTCAACTACCGGTATCCAGGCAAGTTTACATTTGATCATTCCTTCAATTACCTATGTTTTATATTATGCACTTAGTCCTTTTGTGGTAGGATTGAATGGTAGGATTTATTGTTGCCAGATGGCTATGCCGTTACCTAGTAGTTCATTTGAGGTAGGTCTGATCTATACATCCTTGTCACCACCGTGTAAGTTTATTTTTGCCTCGCTAAATGTAGACGTGGTTTGGGAAGCGAACATGGCGAGACATGAGTGACAAAGTAGTAATCAGGACCAAGACTTGTAAATGAACTACCTGGGCGGTATTTGGTTTGAATGGTGGTGAAGTACAGTGGGAGCATGCATGGTTAATCCATGGTGGTGCACCACTAGTGGTCGGCCGCCCAGGCTCAAAGATATCAATCGTATTCTCATGTCTAGAAGCTTATGTGTGCAGCCACAAGCCAATATGGGCTCTGGCTTAGTTGAGTAGTTAGTGTGACCCCTTCTGGGATGGGCTAGCAGATGTAGAATGATGTAGGTGTACCGGCCTATCCGTGGGTTAAGGGGGAACATTTTCGAAAGACTATGTCTCGGTCATCCTGTTCTCAAACGCCAGGCAGTGCGAGAACTTCACCGGAGGCGATCGAGTCTTGTGGGGAAAAGTGCGCAAACCTCTGTAGAGTGTTAAAACCTAATCGATTAGCCGTGTCCCCGGTTACGGACAACTTGAGCATCTAGTAGTGGAAATGCTGGGAGATCTCATCACTCTTAATTAAACAGTTGGGTTTTAAATGAAACTTTGGGAATGGATTGTGTTGGGTTTACCAACTCATTCTATGCTATACATTAGTGGTAGAATAATTTCTTTTATCCCAGGAAAAAAACTAGCTTTATGCAAAAACTAAACTTAGAGCTTTCCACCAGCCAAATTGCATGTACAAATAGGTTCATTATTCATTTGACGTGACTTGCCAGTACATTCAATGTACTGACCTACAGGGCTGCAACATCTTATGTTGCAGGAATTTTCTACGACGATTAAGAGTTACGTTGTAGGGTTACAGTCTACACTCAACTTGTCGTTGGCGTTGATGGGACTCCACACCCGTTCGATTGTTTCCGCTGAGATTTATGAGGTATATATCAGTTTTACGTTATTTATACATGTGATTGCACTTTGATATATACATTGATGTACTGTGTGTGCCAGCATACCGATCCAGGGATGACATGAATACACAGAGGCTTGACCGTTTGAGGTCGGGTCGCTACAGAGATGGTATCAGAGCACATGTTGACTGTAGGACGTGACCCTAGAATCTGGTATGCCCTTTGGAAAGGATTTCTCTTAAACTTTATTTTCAAAAAGGTCCTTTACCTCTCTTCTTTTCTGAGCTTTATCAAATCTTTCCTTTCACCTCAAATAGTTAGACAATACCCCATTTCCTTTAGACCACACGGAGGATGAACTGAAGGCACTCCGAGAACGACAAGATATCAAACTTCACCATACACTAGAAGAACTAAAGCTACTACTGACGAATCCTCTGAAGAATTGAAGAATTTGAAGACACTGACATATTCCAAGATTTATATGAACTTTAGAGGACCAAACCCCTATTGTATACTCACGTTAGATGCGATGTTTGTGAGCTGTCATTGTTTGATGTTTTTCCTGACAGCCACAAATAAAACTTATTTTCAAAACTATATTGTGTGTATTGTGTGTATCTCTCTATCCCTCTTATCTCATCCCAAAACCCTTGGACCCAATAGATGATGAATGAAGATGGACTTGCATTCTCTGAACCGATCACTCAGTTGGAGGCATAGCTATGGATTCAAAACATGGAGAATCACTTTAGGAGAAATTTGGTTGAAAGGAAGTATGAGGTTCAATACGTTCTTCAGTACTTTAAAAAAGTGCTGCAACCTGGTGGAAAATGCATCAGGCCATACAAGGATGTAATGGAGCAAAAACTTGGGAGGAATTCAAGATGACTCTACTGAGGTCTCGTCTTATTCAGAAGCCCTATGGCAATAAAATGAAGAAACCTTATGCATGCAAGATTTGTGGTGAGATAGGACATACCCATGAAGAACACAAGGATGGATGCCCTCATTGTGAAGGAAATCACCAAGCTGAAGAATGTCCAACCATGAAGGTTACTTGTTTCTTGTGTGAAGGAACTACGCACTACGCTGCCCAGTGCCATATTTATCCCAAGGTACAAGAAATTACCAAGCAGCAGAAGGAAGAACTGAAATAAGCCCTCGGGGAAAGTTTAAGAAAACCGGTGATGAAAGAAGATGTTGACGACCCTGATGGAGAAAGCCTAAACATATTTTACTCCATTGCTTGCTATTCATGTGGAGAAGAAGGACATTTTTCACAGTATTGCACGAAGGAGAGCCAAGAGTATCTGAGAGACTTCCCGACGGAAGAAGTGGAGTTTGATCGACAAGAGATAGAAGAATTGATCGGAACAAAGAAGTCCAGGAAGAGAAAGAGCATGTGTCCCCAGAACAACCCAATTTCAGCAGAAAAGGACCTAAGTCATATCACTTGTTACAACTGCAATGCTTTAGGTCATTATGCTAGCAAATGCCCAACAAGGAAGCCAAGAACCCAAGGAGCCAAGATAACCACCAAGAAGCCCCTAGATTTGTTTGAAGCCATTTGTTTACGCTGCAAAGGAGTAGGACATTTTGCCAAAGAATGTTCAGACTTGAGGAAAGCTTAGGCTGAGTAGTTGAGATCTTGATATTGGAATGAAGCATGTAATAAATGTGGAATACACTTTTATTTTTGGGGATGTTGAGTTGATTTATGAAATGGAAATTTGTAATAGTTCATGAAGAAATGAAAGTTGATATGTTTGAAACCTCATATGAGGTGTCATGAGTTCTTTGTTGATTGTGAGTGCCTCCCTCACTATGTCACCCAGACTTAAAACTTGAGCCCATGGACAAGCTGACCCCAAACGTTTCCCCGAAAAATAACCACATTTCACCCGAGGAAATACATACAGTATCCTGAGTACCCCTTCTATCTTATACCTGCAGATGTCAACCCTTTACAAGTCTTTTCTCAAGGGCCCGAAAATGATCATGACCCTGACTAGTGATCAGGATTACCCAAAAATCCTGAAGGACATGATGAAGCATATTCATCTTGAAGGAGATGCAGTCTACAAGGGTTATCCTTTCATGGAGAAGGGAGTTGAACTTTGGTATGTGGAGGTACACCTCCACCGTGTGAAGGGAGTTTGCCCAAAGACTATGGGACAATACTTTTTCATTTCTCGAGTACCACGAGCAACATTCTTCGACTCTGTTCGTGAAGCTGCTATGGAAGCCATACGTCAGATTGGAGAAATACTTGAAGCAAGACCCCGTCACACTCAGGAATACCTAAGAGAGGTGCATGCATAGATGATGGAGATGAAGCTCATGGCCACCATGATGAAGCAGAAGATCGATGATTTCAAGGATCACATCGCACAATTCCAGTGAAACTGAAAAACATCTTCAAGAAGGACGAATGAATAAAGATGGAAGTAATGCTTGACCATACCAAACTATGTGGGTGGCAGCTTTTGTAATAGAGTACTTTTCAAATTTGAGTTTTGAGTAGTGGTTAAGGATGTAATAAAGGATTTGATATGAAGAGAATATGAATTATGGATGAACCAGTGCATTTTATTTTGGCGATACTTCTTCGTGTGAACACTTGAACAATGGAAAAGAAAATGTATTCCATAGAGTGGAGTTTGGACAAATGAGTTGGAGTTTGGTTTTAGTTATGATGGTTACCCCAAGAGTATGAAGGAATGATGTGATATTGGATTTAAAGGGGATGTAATGTTGGACTATGGAACAATAGTAGCTCCAAGGATGAGTTAAAGATATATAAGTGTTGAAGTGGGCCATAACCCACAGGACCCAGGATTTAGAAAGGAACAAGCACAACCTTGTTGAAGGAAGAATTCTGGAAGAAGTTGTGATTTCATTAGCAGACGTTCCATAGGAGGTTACGTAAACCCGAGAGTTGTGAAGAAATGATACAAATTTTGTGTGGCTTGCAGAACCAAGGGATTTACCCGAACACAGTTCGTGGAGAAGAGAAGTTCTGCAATGCTTGTGAGGATGCCCAAGTGTTAGAATATGTGATTCACTATCTGCGTATGTGGTAATGGTTCAAGTACGGGATGGATTGGCCCCCATACCGGAGACTTCTATCATGAACTATCATATGTTGATGCGAAAATCAGAGAGACTTGAAATCCTTTGAAGAATGTCGACGCGATAAGCCATAAAACCATAGAATGGTAGGACGATGGAACCCTTTACAAGCAATCGTTGCCAATCATAGGTTATACGGTGAGATTCAACCTAGACCCATTTCCTGCAGGAGGAACCAGAAATTGTTGACCACCATGAGATTTCGATAGTTGTTTAGCATTGGTGACAGCCTGACAGCTAAGAAGACCCAGACTCGGAAGGACCTTATTTGATGCAAGGACTCCATATTTTGAGGAAAAAGGTCATGCCCCTACCAGAAGAGCACTAGTGAAATAGTTATCCCAGAGAACATGAGAAGACTGACACCGTCAACCCAATGGATGGGTACATGAGTTTTGTTGGAAGCGTAACCATGCTTCTAAGGGTGGTAGCACCCCATACCTTGTGTGGATGAATGGATTTTCAAGGAGACCCCCAAACCTAACCTTCTTTCTAGCCTCTCCGAATCTTGAGGACGAGATTCATTTTAAGGGTGGTAGTTTGTAACATCCCAAAATTCTAAATTTTGGAATGTTATATTAAATAAATTATTATGATTGTTTGTTTGATTGATTGTGTGAAACTGAGTGGAAATTGAAACTTTTTGAAAGTTGAATGAGAGGGAATAAAAGGACTTTCCCAAAACTTTTCATCTTGCATTTTTATCTCCATGTATTCAAATTCATTTCATCACAAAACCCTAGAGTGAAGATAATATGACTTCTTTCATTTAAAGAAATAAAAGGGGGTTGAGAAGATTTGAATTCCATTTGAGAATGTTTTAACTCAGAAACTTTATGCCACTCAAGGATTTTCATGAGAGAAGATAATAGGACTTCTTCAAAATATATGAAATAGAGTGGGGAGTGATGAGGACCACTTTTGAAATTTATTTGAATCACTTCTGAAAAAGTTTTCCATTTGGAGTTTCAAGATCTTTTCTATAAAATAAAGAGAGGGATAAAATGACTTTCCCAAATATAAAAGAGTTGGGAAAATTCTGTAGAATATTATTTGGAGTTATTGGAGTTTATTTGGTATTTATTATTTTGACCAAAAATGCATTTATTGCATTATAAAATTATTTGCAAAATCTTATAAGCTTGAATAATGTTCACTATGCTATAGATATTCTGAGATAATTTTCGAAATTATCGTGGTATTTTTAGGATTTTGTTTGGTTTAGTTTTGGGCTCCAAAAGCTTTTCTGTGAAAGAAGAAGAAGAAGAAGAAGACACACGCACGCACGCGTTGGCCAGCCGGCCCAGCAGCCACCCAGCCGCGCGGCCCACTGGCCAACTGGCTAGCTGGCGCAGTGCCCCGACCGGCCAGGCCGTCCCAGGCCGCCCGAGCGCCCTTCGCTCGCCCGCCTCTTCTCTCGCCCGCATGCCGCGCCCGCTGCCAGATGGGGCCCGCCCCATCGTCCCCAACCTCCCGTTCATCCCGCTTGGCGTAGAGCACGAGCTCACCGGCCGCAACAGCCGCCCGCCTTGCGCTCGGATAACGCATATCTGCAGCCCCGAGCTCCCCTCCTCGTGCTTATAAATGCCCCCGATGCCCCTCATTCGATTCTGCCACTTCGCTCGCCCCCTCGCTCATCACAGCCGCCGCCTTCGTCAGTTGGATCTCGCCGAAGGCGGAGGACCTCGCCGTCATTTTTGTTGCCCGTAGACCACCCCGGCCTCCACTCTCTCTGTCAATCTCATTCTCTCGATCTACCGCACCCGGTTGACATCGTTTTTGCCCCTAGGGACCACCGGAGACGACGCCCCGACGACCTGCGTCCTCGCCGGAGCACCGGAGCTCCGCCGCCTCCCTCCTCTTGTCACTAGCCACCCCTCTGCCCGCCGACCCCACCAGCACGCCGCCCACGGCGTGCCTGACCTCCCCGACCCCTTCGCCGCCGCTGAGGACCGCCGGAGCCGCCACCCTGTCCGCCGCCCGACGCCTGCGCCGCCGTCTCCTGTCGTCGTCGCTGCTATAAGCCGAGCCTGCCCCCTCATTCGTTAGTTTAGTTTTATTTATTTATTTGGATTAGATCGGTTAACCACGGTTTTAAATAAACCGTGCAGTTTAGTTAAAAACCGGTCTCCGGTTTTTTTCCCGCGGTAGCTGTTTTGCTTAGGTAGCGGCCGTTCACCGAATAGCTTCCGCAGCGAATGCTGCTCAGCCAGTAGGAAGCCGCCACATGGCGAGGGACCTGGTCGCGAATAAAATTTTCACAGTCAAGTCCCTGAGTTTTCAGTTTAGCCCCTAAACTTCAAATGGTTGTATCTTTTTAACCGTAACTCCGAATTCGACGAAACCAGCGGCAAAATGTTCGTCTCAAATAGCTTTATCCAGAGAACCAACTTTGAAAACTTTTGGCCAATTTCAAATTTGAATTTATTCAGGTTTGAATTCAAACTTCAACTGGCCATATCTCCTAAACCGTAGCTCCGATTGATGTGATTCTTTTTGCACCGTGTCACTATAGCCAAACCCTACCATTTGGACCATTGTCACACATTTTTCACACAACTATGATCTATCTATGATAGTTTTAGTACTATGCTTCATATGCACGATGGATCACATCATGGTTTTGCACCTTATGTCACCGATTGTTTTGCACCTAGAATTATTTGCAAGTTATGTGTGCTGATTTCCCATTTGGTTTTTCGAGTCGGTTGTGTTGCATGTTATTGCTCTCTGGAATGATTGCTTATGTATGTTATTTTACTTTGACGATAGACTGTCCGGAGTGCGAAGCCGAGTACTATCGATCTTTAGAATTCAACTACCGGTATCCAGGCAAGTTTACATTTGATCATTCCTTCAATTACCTTTGTTTTATATTATGCACTTAGTCCTTTTGTGGTAGGATTGCATGGTAGGATTTATTGTTGCCAGATGGCTATGCCGTTACCTAGTAGTTCATTTGAGGTAGGTCTGATCTATACATCCTTGTCACCACCGTGTAAGTTTATTTTTGCCTCGCTAAATGTAGACGTGGTTTGGGAAGCGAACATGGCGAGACATGAGTGACAAAGTAGTAATCAGGACCAAGACTTGTAAATGAACTACCTGGGCGGTATTTGGTTTGAATGGTGGTGAAGTACAGTGGGAGCATGCATGGTTAATCCATGGTGGTGCACCACTAGTGGTCGGCCGCCCAGGCTCAAAGAGATCAATCATATTCTCACATCTAGAAGCTTACATGTGCAGCCAGAAGCCAATATGGGCTCTGGCTTAGTTGAGTAGTTAGTGTGACCCCTTCCGGGATGGGCTAGCAGATGTAGAATGATGTAGGTGTACCGGCCTATCTGTGGGTTAAGGGGGAACATTTTCGAAAGACTATGTCTCGGTCATCCTGTTCTCAAACGCCAGGCAGTGCGAGAACCTCAAGGGAGGCGATCGAGTCTTGTGGGGAGAAGTGCGCAAACCTCTGCAGAGTGTTAAAACCTAATCGATTAGCCGTGTCCCCGGTTACGGACAACTTGAGCATCTAGTAGTGGAAATGCTGGGAGATCTCATCACTCTTAATTAAACAGTTGGGTTTTAAATGAAAATTTGGGAATGGATTGGGTTGGGTTTACCAACTCATCCTATGCTATACATTAGTGGTAGAATAATATCTTTTATCCTACGAAAAAAACTAGCTTGATGCAAAACCTAAACTTAGAGCTTTCCACCAGCCAAATTGCATGTACAAATAGGTTCATTATTCTTTTGATGTGACTTGCCAGTACATTCAATGCACTGACCTACAGGGCTGCAACGTCTTATGTTGCAGGAATTTTCTATGATGATTAAGAGTTACGTTGTAGGGTTACGGTCTACACTCAACTTGCCGTTGGCTTTGATGGGACTCCACACCCGTTCGATTGTTTCCGCTGAGATTTATGAGGTATATATCAGTTTTACGTTATTTATACATATGATTGCACTTTGATATATACATTGATGTAATGTGTGTGCCAGCATACGGATCCAGGGATGGCACGGATACACAGAGGCTTGACCGTTTGAGGTCGGGTCGCTACAGAAATCCGCGGGCTTGAGGGTAAGAACACCGGAGAGAGAGCAATGGAGATTTTTTCTGGAGGTAGGTGATGATGTGGTATGAAGAGATAAGTGAGGGGGCCCACGTGGGGACCACAACTCACCAAGGCGCGCCTGGGGGTCCTGGCGTGCCCAGGTGGGTTGTGCCCACTGGGTGCACCTCCCTCTGATGTTATTTGCACAAAAAATCTTAAATATTAAAAAAATCATATTAAATTTTCACAGCATTCTGAGAACTTTTATTTTTGGGCCATTTTTTATTGCACAAGAAAATCAGAAAACAGACAAAACATGGCATTTTATTTTATTTAACTAATAAAAACAGAGAATAAAAAGTAGGGATAGAAAGTAGTGCTTACTAAATTCATCAACTTCATACCATTCAAAAATGATCCATTAATAAGGTTGATCAAGTCTTATTAACAACCACTTTCGATTAGCATGAAACCGAAGAACTTTCGTAAATCACTAAGTTACCTCAATGGGGATATGCATGTCCCCAACAATAAGCTTTTCATATTTCCTTCTGACAGTAGGTAGAGGTATTTTTCAATAACATTAATACCATTCACTTGGAATTATTTCTTCGGAAAGTGCACCGCATGCTCATTACCATTAATATGAAAAGTGACCTTGCTTTTATTGCACTCAATAATAGCCCCTGCAGTATTCAAGAAGGGTCTGCCAAGGATAATCGACATGTTGTCTTCCTCGGGCATCCCAAGTATAACAAAGTCAGCCAAAATAGTAACATTAGCAACAACAACGGGCACATCCTCACAGATACCGATCGGTATGGCAGTTGATTTATCATCCATTTGCAAAGATATTTCAGTAGGTGTGATTTTATTGAAATCAAGCCTTTTATATAAAGAGAAAGACATAGCACTAACACCTGCTCCTAAATCACACAAAGCAGTTTTCACATAGTTCTTTTTGATAGAGCAAGGTATAGTTGGAATTCCCGGATCTCCAAGTTTTTTAGGTACTCCATCTTTAAAAGTATAATTAGCAAGCATAGTGGAGATTTCAGCTTCCGTTATTTTTCTCTTATTTGTGATGATGTCTTTCATATACTTTGCATAAGGAGGCATTTTCAAGTTATCAGTCAAGCGAGTACGCAAAAAGACTGGCCTCAGCATTTTAGCAAAGCGTTCAAATTCTTCATCATCATTCTTTTTAGTTGACTTAGGTGGAAAACGCATAGGTTTTTGAACCCACGGTTCTTTTTCTTTACCGTGTTTTCTAGCAATGAAGTCTCTTTTATCATACCTTTTATTCTTAGGTTGTGGGTTATCAAGATCAACAGGTGGTTCTATCTCAACATCACTATCTGGTTCTTTATTATTTGGTTGAGAGTCTTCATGAACATCAACATTATATTTTTCATGATCACTAGGTGAGTGTTCATTACCAGACTGAATTTCATCATCAGAGATAGAAACTTCATTATCTATCTCAGGAGGTTTCTCTATTTCAGGTCCACTAGGAGCATGCAAAGTCCTATCATTATTCTTCTTCCTTTTCTTTTTATAAGAACTAGGTGCACTATTGTTGGCTCTTTGTGAATCTTGTTCAATTCTTTTTGGGTGTCCCTTAGGATAAAGTGGTTCCTGAGTCATTTTACCTCCTCTAGTTGCAACTCTAACAGCAAAGTCATGCATATTATTATTCATTTCATCAAGCAATTCTCTTTGAGATTTAGCAACTTGTTCTAACTGAGTTTGAACCATAGAAGCATGCTTTCCAACACCTCTAACATCATTTGTTATTCTAAATAACAAGTCACTCAAGCGAGTAATCATATCAAAATTGTATTTCAATTGTTTCATAACATTTTGCATTGAAGTGATCTTGTTTTCTAATATAATTTTCAAACTCATAAAGGAATTGACTAGGATGCATGAACGCCCTCGATGCGGCTATAGCTCCCACGTGTCGAGGCACGACTTAGAGACATAACCGCATTGAAAGCAATGTCGCAAGTCAGGCAATCATTACAACATCCCATGTAATACATAATAAAAGGGGGAGATAACATAGTTGGCTTACACTCGCCACGTCACATCAGAGTACATAAATAACATCCATCAAACAAACACTCATGGCCCGACTACGGCGCCAAAATGGAAAAGAACCCAACATGCGACAAGGCCCTGAATCAAACCCCAACTAGGCACCACTACTGATCATCGGGAAAGGAAACATAATAACGTTGAGAGTCCTCGTCAAACTCCCACTTGAGCTCGTACTCGTCACCTGGAGCGGAATCACCTGGACCTACATCTGGAGTTATAGTATCTGTGAGCCACAGGGACTCAGCAATCTCGCACCCTCGCGATCAAGACTATTTAAGCTTATAGAAATGGATGAGGCAAAAATATGTGGAGCTGCAGCAAGCGACTAGCATATATGGTGGCTATCTTATACGCAAAAGAGAGCGAGAAGAGGAGGCCAAAGCACGAGCGAAATCTAGAAGGAAACCTGCGGCAAGCATCACTCCACACGTGTCCACTTCCCGGACTCCGCCGAGAAGAGGCCATCACGGTAACACACTCGTTGATTCATTTTAATTAATTAAGGTTTTAAGTTACTTGCAACCCCGGACATTAAAATTCCCAATCTGCCCATAACCGCGGCACGGGGCTTTCGAAAAGTTCAATCCCTGCAGGGGAGTCCCAACTTAGCCATGACAAGCTCTCACGGTCAACCGAAAGGATAGACCTCCTCCCAAGACGTTCCGATCATACTCGGTATCTCGGTAACTCAAGCACATCTTCGACAGGGTTAAAACAAGACCAGCAACACCACCCCGCTGTGCCGGACAAATCCGATAGGAGCGGCACATATCTCGTTCCTCAGGGACACCGGGATAAGCTAAGCGTGGGAGCCAACGTAACCCAAGTTGCGAGGGACGGCCCCGCACGGTGCTCTAGGTTGGACCAACACTCAAAGGAGCACTGGCCCGGGGGGAGTAAAATAAGATGACCCTTGAGTCTGCAGAACCCAAGGGAAAGAAAAGGGTAGGTGGCAAATGGTAAGACCAATGTTGGGCATTGCTGGAAGCTTTTAATCAAGGGGCGAACTATCAAGGGTTATAACCCAACCGCGTAAGGAACGCAAATTCCGGGAACATAACACCGATATGACGGAAACTAGGGCGGCAAGAGTGGAACAAAACACTAGGCGAGAGGCCGAGCCTTCCACCCTTTACCAAGTATATAGATGCATTAAGATAACATAGCAATATAATGATATCCCAACAAGTAACTAAAAGATGTCCCAACAAGGAACGGCCTCCAAACTTCACCTGCAACTAGCAACGCTATAAGAGGGGCTGAGCAAAGCGGTAACATAGCCAATCAACGGTTTGCTAGGACAAGGTGGGTTAGAGGTTGACATGGAAATTAGGAGGCTGACAAGCAAAAGGTAGGCATCATAGCATTGGCATAGCAAGAGCGAGCAAACTAGCATAGCAAAGATAGTAGTGATTTCGAGGGTATGATCATCTTGCCTGCACAGTTGTCAGAGTTGACTGGATCCTCACAAGCAAACTCAACGGGCTCCTCGGTAGCGAACTCGTCTCCCGGCTCTACCCAACAAGACAAACAAGCAACAAGGATACAATCAACCACGTGCAAGACCAAGCAATAGGATGAAATGATGATATGCTATGCGGGATGCGATGCGGGATGCAAAATGCAAGATATGACAGGAAATGCATGAACCTGGCCTCAACTTGGAATTCCAAGGGTGCCACTGGATAGAGGGGATGAAATCTCTTGAAAACGATATAAAGATCATTGGAATCGGAGTTACAGTTTGGAAATGGCAAGCGTTTTAAGATATGACACCGGTCTGCGATTTACAGCAGGTAGGCATCTAAATGCAACGAAATGAACATGCTACAACCACCAAACATGACAACAAAATACATGTCAGGGATGACCACAAGATGCTTAACAAAAGACTAGCACTGAGCCACGGCCAATTCATCCATTATGAGGTTCAAACAAGCATGGCAAAAACGCAAATGCAAAACAGATTCCAGACTTAATGAAATTAACACTAGTCTGAAATTTCAGATCACGAAGCCCTCTTCGGAGCAGCAAAAAAACATGATAAATGACCTGAACATGACAAGTAAGAACCTGGTATGGAGCTACTCAACAAGCTTAACAAAAGTCCCAAAGTGACCTGGGGCCAAAAGGGTTCACAAAATATATTAACGGGCACACGAACATAGCATAAAACACAATCAGTTTTCAGACTTGGTGAAAACTGAGACATGCTGAAATATAACTCACGAAGGCATGTAAACGAGCTCGATGCACTCACCACGGTGCAAGTCATGGCAAGGCAAGCATACAGACATTAAGAAGGAACAAAATACAAGCTAGACATGGCAAGAACAATGGCATAGCATACACGGGTCAACTACAACAACGCCGGCAAAATCGCAAACGAGTTGACGATCTGCCCAGATTCACCATGAAGCAAAAGTAGAGCTCGATTGACTCAAGATATGGTGCTCGGTAATTGCAAACAAAGACATGGATGGATAGAACATAACATGAATAACAAAACTCCTTTACTGATCATCCTCAAAAGAGGCACGGATCACTAGGAAACAAGCTGGACATATGGCATCATGAACTAAAATATCCCAGACTTTGTGAAAACAACTAAGTCCCTGAAAACAGATTTACCGGGTGCCTCACTTTGCGAGATTGCACAAGTCACCACACACATCCTAAAAATGCATGGGTTGCACCTATGGAAAGAAGAAAAAATGCTTAACAAAACATATGAAGGACTCACAGGCATAGCATGCACACAATAATCATGGCAAAAATGACAAAAGTGTAAGATGAACTAGCAGATCTGACAATTAACTCACGAAGCCTCCTACTAACATCATTTTGGGCACCAAGATGAACTCAAATGAAAACGATGCAATGGAACGAAATATGTACTCGTCGAGACGAACATTTTGATATATCATATGCCCAAATCGGAGCTAAGGATGCAAAGTTACGGGCAGTCAAAGTATGCATAAAAAACTAGGGTTAGGGACGAAAAAGTCAACCGAGAAGGATATTTCCAGACCTGGATCGGCACGGTTCCCGAGGCGGTCGCCGGACTTCTCTGTTAACGCCAGAGACGTCAGGGATCGCCGGAGTTCGAAGAAGCGGCGGGGTCGCGCGGGAGAGGAGGATGGGGCGGCGGCCTTCGCGGGCGGCGGCGTTGGAGCTCGGCGGGGTGGCGGCGACCTCCGGCTCGGGCGGCGGCGTGCCCCGCGGCGGCGACGAAGTCCGGTGGCGGCGGGGTCGAGCCGGCGTCGGGGAAGAAGGGAGGCGCGAGGCGGCGGGGAAGTGGCCCGCTCGGGCGGCGCGGGGGCCGGGCGCGGGCTCCCGCGGGCCGGCGGCGGCGGCGGCGGTTGGCGCCACGTGGCGCGCGGCGAGTGGGCGAGGGGTGCGGCGGACGTTGTCCGGTCCGCTCCGGACACGTCCGTTGGCGGCGGATCTGGAGTTTTTATTTTTTTTAGACTAGGGTTTGGACGGGGAAGAAGATTCGAATTGGAGGGGGCTATTTATAGGCATAAGTGGAGCTAGGAGAGTCCAAATGAGGTGCGGTTTTCGGCCACGCGATCGTGATCGAGCGCTCTAGGACATGGAGCAGAGTTTGGTGGGTTTTGGGCCAAATTGGAGGGGTGTTGGGCTGCAACACACACGAGGCCTTTTCGGTCCCTCGGTTAACCGTTGGAGCATCAAACGAAGTCCAAATTATACGAAACTTGACAGGCGGTCTACCGGTAGTAAACCAAGGCCGCATGGCAAGTCTTGGTCCAATTCGGAGATGTTTAATCCCCACACACGAAAGAAAGCTAGAAATGGCCACCGGAGGAGAATGAAGCGCCGGAATGCAAAACGGACAACGGGGAAAATGCTCGAATGCATGAGATGAACACGATGCAATGCAATGCACACGATGACATGATATGAGATGCATGAAAACGAAAACAACACACGGAGACAAAGACCCGAACCCGACAAATAAATATAACTTAACGCCGGAAACGGCAAGAGTTGGAGTACAAATTGGGAAAGTTACATCCGGGGTGTTACAACACTCCAACACTAAGAAAAGATCTCGTCCCGAGATCTAGGACTGAAAGAACTCTGGGTACTCAGAACGGAGTTGATCCTCGCGTTCCCAGGTAGCTTCACGGTCGGAATGGTGAGACCACTTGACTTTGAGGAATTTGATTGACTTGTTGCGAGTCTTGCGTTCAGTCTCTTCAAGAATAGCAACTGGGTGCTCACAATAAGAGAGATCTTCTTGGAGCTCAATGTCCTCGAAGTTGACGGTGCGGTCAGGCGTCTTGAAGCACTTTCGAAGCTGAGAGACATGGAACACATCATGGACATTTGCAAAGTTTGAAGGGAGCTCGAGTTGATAGGCGAGGTCGCCTCTCTTGCTGACAATCTTGAAAGGTCCCACGTATCTAGGGGCAAGCTTCCCTTTGATACCGAAGCGACGAGTACCTTTCATAGGAGAGACACGGAGGTAAACATGATCTCCGATCTCGAAAGCCAAATCACGGTGCTTACTATCATAGTAGCTCTTCTGGCGGGATTGGGCTGCTTTGAGGTTATCACGAATGACTTTGCACATTTCTTCTGCTTCTGTGATTAAGTCATTACCCAGCAGCTGACGTTCACCGGTTTCAGACCAGTTGAGAGGGGTACGGCACTTCCTGCCATACAGAATTTCAAATGGGGCCTTGCCCGAACTTTCTTGAAAACTGTTGTTATAGGAGAATTCAGCATAAGGGAGACAATCCTCCCACTTCATGCCGAAGGAGATCACACAAGCCCTGAGCATATCTTCAAGAATCTGGTTGACACGCTCGACTTGACCGCTTGTTTGAGGATGGAAAGCAGTGCTGAAGCGGATGTTAGTGCCCATGGCCTTCTGAAAAGAATCCCAAAACTTCGAGGTAAAGATGCTGCCACGGTCTGAAGAGATCACTTTAGGAATACCGTGCAGAGAGACAATGCGAGAGGTATAGAGTTCCGCCAAATGAGCTGCAGTGATCGACTCTTTGATAGGCAGAAAGTGAGCCACTTTGGTGAGCTTGTCGATGACAACAAATATAGCATCATTGCCACGCTTGGACTTTGGAAACCCAGTCACGAAGTCCATTTCAATGTGGTCAAACTTCCATTCTGGAATGGCAAGAGGTTGGAGGAGACCAGCTGGCCTTTGGTGTTCTGCCTTCACTCTTCTGCAGACATCACATTCATTCACGAATTGAGCGATCTCGCGCTTCATTCGAGTCCACCAATAAGCTTGCTTGAGGTCCTGATACATCTTCGTACTCCCAGGGTGGATGGAGAGGAGAGAATTGTGAGCCCCGTTCATGATCACTTTACGAAGTTCACCTTTGGGCACAAAAATACGATCCTCGAAGAAGAGAGTGTCCTTGTCATCAAGGCGGTAGCACTTGTACTTGGACTGACTCTTGGCAATCCCAATCTTCACCTTTTTCACCATAGCATCAAGAAGCTGGGCTTGGCGAATCTGGTCTTCTAAGGTAGGAGAGACTTGAAGGTTGGCGAGGAAACCTTGAGGAACAACTTGCAGATTAAGTTTGCGGAAAGCTTCACAAAGCTCGGGTTGATAAGGCTTGAGAATCAGACTGTTGCAGTAGGCCTTTCTGCTCAAAGCGTCAGCAATCACATTGGCCTTGCCTGGAGTATACTCAATACTCGGATTATACTCTTGAATCATTTCGACCCATCGAGTTTGCCTTAGGTTGAGATTAGGCTGAGTGAAGATGTACTTGAGACTCTTGTGATCAGTGAAAATGTCCACTTTTCTTCCCAATAGGAGATGTCTCCAAGTCAAAAGAGCATGCACAACTGCCGCCAACTCGAGATCATGAGTGGGGTAGTTCTTCTCATTAGGCTTCAACTGGCGAGATGTATAAGCAACAACTTTCTTCTCTTGCATCAATACTGCGCCAAGACCTTGGAGAGAGGCATCACAAAAGACCTCGTACGGCTTGGATTCATCAGGTGGAGTCAAAACTGGAGCAGTGATCAACTTCTCTTTCAAAGTGTTGAAAGCAATATCACACTCCGGAGACCAAACGTACTTGACGTGCTTCTGAAGAAGATTTGAGAGAGGCTTCGCGATCTTGGAAAAGTTTTCAACGAATCTTCGACAATAGCTTGCGAGACTGAGAAAACTGCGGAGTTGCATCACATTCTGAGGAGGTTCTCAATTCACAATTGCGGATACCTTCTCGGGATTCACGGAAATGCCCTTGGCAGAGATGATATGACCAAGATAAAGAACCTCATCGAGCCAAAATTCACACTTGGAGAACTTGGCATAGAACTGATGTTCCCTGAGCTTATCGAGAACCAAACGCAAGTGCTTGGCATGATCTTCCTTGTTCTTGGAGAAAACCAGAATGTCATCGAGATAGACCAAAACGAAGTCATTGGTGTAGGCGTTGAAGATGAAATTCATCATGCGAGAGAACGTCGGAGGAGCGTTGGCGAGGCCAAAAGACATGACAGTGTATTCATATGAACCAAAGCTTGTTCTGAATGCTGTCTTGGGAATATCTTCTTCACGAATGCGAATCTGGTGATAACCCATACGGAGATCAAGCTTGGAGAATACTTGAGCACCTTTGAGTTGTTCGAACAGCTCATTGATGTTGGGAAGTGGGTATTTGTTCTTGATGGTCTTCTTGTTCACTGGACGGTAATCAACACAAAGTCGGTCCGTTCCATCCTTCTTCTTCACAAAAAGAACACCACAACCCCACGGAGAAGTACTAGGCCGGATGAGACCCATTCTTTCTTGCTCATCGAGTTGCTTCTTCAGCTCCTTCAAATCTTCAGGTCCGAGCTTGTAAGGAAGTTTGCACACAGGTTCTGTGCCAGGTTCAAGTTCAATAACGAATTCAACTGGCCGGTGCGGAGGCATTCCTGGGAGCTCTTCTGGAAAGACGTCTTGATATTCGCAAACGACTGGAATTTGAGAGATAGCATCCAATTCACCCTTCTCATTGAGAGAAAACAGACGAATGGTATTATCCCGAGCGGCAAAGACAATTACATCCTCAGACGAATGAGTCAATTGAATCTGCCTGGCAGCACAATCAAGCTGAGCCTTGTGCTTAGAAAGCCAATCCATCCTGAGAATAAGATCAATATCCGAGTTACCAAGAACCATTGGAGAAGCCAGAAACTTGAAATCACCCATCATGATAGAAACATCCGGAACTATTAAAGTAGCCCTCATAGACTTAGCCGGAGAAACCACTCCCATAGGTTTACCCAACATTTGTGAAACGAAGTCATGCTTGGAAACAAATGATCTTGACATGAAACAATGTGATGCACCAGAGTCAAAAAGAACTTTTGCTGAAAAAGAGTTAACCGGAAAGTTACCCATGATCACATCTGATGAGTCCTCTGCCTGAGCTGCATTCATCAAATTCACCTTGGCATGCTTGGGGTTATGCTTGACCACAGCTGTATTGCCGATCTCACAGGAGGAGGAGGAGGAAGACGCCTCTGGTTGAAACACTTGTTGGCATAGTGACCCTTCTGTTGGCACTTGTTGCACGTGACCTCTGAAAGCGGACGGTGATACGGAGCACTCGATCTTGGAGGTTGAGACGAAGTCTTGTTCTGAAAGCCTGGGTTGGGTGGGTGGGAAGAACCACTGCCACCTTTGCTCTTCTGCTGATACGGCTGACGGAACGGAGGAGTAGGAAGCCAAAACTTCTGCTGCTTGGTCACTTGAGTAGAGGAAGAAGGAGTAACATCTCTGACTCGCTTCCTGGAAGCATCACTCCTCAACTGAGCAGCCTCTTGCTTCAGTGCCATGTTGTAGAACTCATCGTATCTCAAAGGCTCAAAGAGAACAAGAGCGAGCTGAATATCTTCTCTGAGACCACCCCTGAACTGATATATCATGCTCTTCTCATCAGGCACGTCCTGCTTGGCAAAGCGGGCAAGCTTCTGGAACAATTTGTTGTAGTCATAGACAGACAAAGAGCCTTGCTTCAGATTGCGGAATTCCTCACGCTTGCTTTCAACCACGCTCTGCGGAATGTGATGAGCTCGGAAATCTCGACGGAAATCATCCCAAGTGATAACACGTCCACCTCTGGAATCCTTGTACTGCTGGAACCATTCTGCAGCTTGATCTTTGAGTTGGAAGGAAGCGAACTTGACAAAGTCCTCAGGCCTAACGTTGCTGCACGCGAAATGCTTACACAGATCCACAAGCCAATCGTCAGCATCGGTTGCCTCAACACAATTACTGAAAGTCTTTGGCCCGTTAGCAAGGAACTGGTTGAGTGTCGCAAAGTGACTCTGATTGCTGCCTTGATTCCCTTGACTGCCTTGATTGCGCTCTTGGAGAATTTGCATGATCAGCTGAGTGTTTGCATTGGTTGCGGCCATCACAGCTTGCCATGCCTCTGGAGGAGGTGGAGGCGGTGGCGGATCAGGATTCGGAGTCGTGCGCGTTGGAGGAGCCATCCTGAAGAGGTTGACCACCATTAGCACATTGATAGATAAATATTGAAGCTGAATCCAACGGAATGAAAAATTGCAACATATAGTCTTCACATCCGAACAAAATGAACGAATGCATTCCTCTTCAAATGGTCACATATCCATAAATTGAGAAGCCACGTAGAATTAAGGTAGAGAAATAAATCAATAAGGTACGGATCAAGAACGAATAATCGGTAAGAAATCCCAATCTTAAACCAATATCCGTGGAAGAAGAACTAGAGCTACTAGAATTCCCACCTATGAAACTCCCGAACCTTTCCGGTTATGCAATCAGGTGTTGGGGATACAGGGGAAGCATAATATCTCACCCAAACTAGAAAATCCTACATCCAGCTGTATCCATCCTTCAACCCATAACCAAGAAAACTTCGGAAACCATCTACCTCAACCTTCGAAAAGCATCCGTTATACAAGTTATGGCGATACTCCCGAACTCCCGCCCCAGTACTGGGTGGTGTCGAGGTTATCTCACCAACGAACTGCATAAAAGAGATTTTCGATGTCGGCGAACATAACTCAAGTATTCCAGAATTGCAACGATAAAATTATGATGACAACACCTCAGTGCTCAACTCCCCGGGACACTTCCACTAAACCCCTAACAGGAGGCACCAAGACAGTATTCTCATCATAAGCCATCGGAACAAATCCAACATACTCGCGTGATCCTAAATTTTTTTTAGTGAAATTTGAGAAGAGAAGAGTCAAAACTCTACGTCAGGATGCCTTACCAGAGCGATGAGGAGACTGGGAAGTAAAAGAATTCCTAAGCTCTCCGATATATAATTCCTAAAGACTCAAAACATTTTTCTTGACACAACTCGGCTGCTAAAAACGATCAAGCAATGGGGCTCCTAAGGTCGGGGAAGGCTCTGATTACCAACTTTTAACGCCCTCGATGCGGCTATAGCTCCCACGTGTCGAGGCACGACTTAGAGACATAACCGCATTGAAAGCAATGTCGCAAGTCAGGCAATCATTACAACATCCCATGTAATACATAATAAAAGGGGGAGATACATAGTTGGCTTACACTCGCCACGTCACATCAGAGTACATAAATAACATCCATCAAACAAACACTCATGGCCCGACTACGGCGCCAAAATAGAAAAGAACCCAACATGCGACAAGGCCCGAATCGATCCCCAACTAAGCACCACTACTGATCATCGGGAAAGGAAACATAATAACGCTGAGAGTCCTCGTCGAACTCCCACTTGAGCTCGTACTCGTCACCTGGAGCGGAATCACCTGGACCTGCATCTGGAGTTATAGTATCTGTGAGCCACAGGGACTCAGCAATCTCGCACCCTCGCGATCAAGACTATTTAAGCTTATAGGAATGGATGAGGCAAATATATGTGGAGCTGCAGCAAGCGACTAGCATATATGGTGGCTATCTTATTCGCAAAAGAGAGCGAGAAGAGGAGGCAAAGTATGAGCGAGAATCTAGAAGGACAACCTGCGGAAGCATAACTCCAACACCGTGTCCACTTCCCGGACTCCGCCGAGAAGAGGCCATCACGGTAACACACTCGTTGATTCATTTTAATTAATTAAGGTTTAAGTTATCTGCAACCGGACATTAACAAATTCCCATCTGCCCATAACCGCGGGCACGGCTTTCGAAAGTTCAATCCCTGCAGGGGAGTCCCAACTTAGCCCATGACAAGCTCTCACGGTCAACGAAGGAATAGACCTCCTCCCAAGACGTTCCGATCAGACTCGGTATCTCGGTAACTCAAGACACTTCGACAGGTTAAAACAAGACCAGCAACACCACCCGCTGTGCCGACAAATCCCGATAGGAGCTGCACATATCTCGTTCTCAGGGCAGACCGGATAAGCTAAGCGTACGGGAGCCAACGTAACCCAAGTTGCCGAGGGACGGCCCCGCACGG